>NC_041002.1:6580193-6891424 GCF_004193775.1 Glycine soja | reverse complement strand
TCCTTGGGGGTGTTGTTATGCTCACCCAGAACAATTGTTGGTACATCTAGCACAATAACGTGATTCTCATTTTGTCATTTTGTAAAACTGATACCGATTGGACAGCATGATTCTCATTTTGTCCTTCCCTAAAACTGATACAGATTGGGTAATCTATAAGTCTCATACGAATTCAATCCATAAGTGGTCCATACATTTTTTAAAAAGAAAATTCAAAAATATGTTTTATGGATTAATTTAAAATTAATGGTTCAAACAAAGAATCAAACCTATGACTTTCATAGTTATTAGCACAACACTCTAATCAACTAAACTAATAGGTCAATTATATTATAAAATAATTAATGTCGCTATATGTAACAATTAATTTTGATATAATAATTAATATGTTTACATATATGAATTTTTATGAAACCTATAATTTTTTTTAAAATTTATATATGTAAAAAAATACATTATTAGATCAAAATTAATTGTAATAAGGTTAAAAAATACATTAGTAGATTTATGTTAATAAACCTATGATTTATATTTACAATTTATATGTGTAAACAAATTAATTATTAGATCAAAATTAATTATCACAAAATTTATTATCTAATTTACATGCGTATTAAATATACATTAGAAATTTTAATATTACATATAGCGATATTAATTATTTTATAACATAATAGGCCTATTAGCTCAGTTGATTAGAGCATTGTGCTAATCACATGAAATTGTTGTGCTAGGTGTACCAACAATTGGGCTGGGTGCACATAGCAAAAGAGACATTTCATCCCATTTGGCAGTGTGAATAGAAAAAATGGCAGTCTTAATAGTAGCCCCCATTGTAAAAGGGCTTCGGAGCCCCAACTTTCATTCTTCAAAACGTTGGCACTTGGCACATAAATAAGTTTTTTTTTTCAATTCTCTCTCTCCAAAACATGCATAACTGATAAAAGGTTTTTACTTTTTTTAATAAATTCGAATTACCCTTTTATCATAATTTTTTTAATATTTTAAATCAATCAAAATTAATTGGTTCCATTTGGTTCAAATTAGATAAAAAAAATCAATAAATTTGAACGAAACCAATCTAATTAAAAAATGAGTTGATTTGAGTCCGATCATAAAATTTGCAACTTGTATACTTTTAAAATCTCTATCCAAAAAATTAAAAAATCAGAAATCAATTATAAAAAATCTATAAATCTATTACAAAAAAAAAATTCCATGAATTTAAAATACCAATTGACATTTGTTTGTTAAAATATATTATCTACGACGGGTAAAAATACTCAAAATTTTAGGTAGAAAATAATTAATTCAGTTCATTTCCAAAAAAAAAAACACCAAAGTTTACAAAGACCAAAATTTAAAAAACATCAAATTAAAAATACTAAAATTAGAAAAATAAACTTATAATCCTAACTGATAAGGACAAAAACATATTTAAGTTAAATTATAAATATAAATTTTCTTAAAATATACCAATATGTAACTTGCAAACTTACTCCTTCTAAAAAGTAAGTAAGTGTATGTTAGTAAATGTGTATAGGATTTGCTAACTTACACCACTTATTTTTAGAAGATGTAAGTTAAGAAATTATAACTATAAATTTTCTTAAAATAGGTTTTATTGTAACTTGTTAACTTACTCTTTCTAAAAAATAAATGAGTGTAAGTTAATAAACCCCATATTATATATATATATATATATAAAGACTTTTATATTAATTGTTAACTAATTATAATACCCTAAACATGACTTTTAAATAATTTATAAGAGTTAAAGATTTTCAATTATATAATAATTTATTAAATCATAGTGTAATAAAAAATTTATAGTATTAATGTATTTCAATTAAATCTATTTCTAATTAAAATTTAATTTTCATAGAGTTTACGATAACTAAAAATTACTTTATATATGACTTTTAAAATAATTCTTAATAAAAATATTGTGCATGCTACAATAACATGATATATTATATATGAATTTTTTATATTTAATAATTTTTCTATTTTATATTATATAATATAATACTACCTTAAATATGTAATATCTATATTACGTGTTCAGGTTTTTTATTACTAAAAATTATATTAACGACACAAACTCAGCAGTTAACCATTATGTTTGATTTTTTATTCTCTAGCTAGTGAGTTGAAAGACACTCGTATTTAACGACCCATGACCCAAAAATATATCATTATCTATTAATACTGATATGGTGTATTTCAAAAGTAAATGGTCACGACTTGAAGTACTATTTTACCTTTAAAAACTCTACAATTAATGGACCAACTGGGTGGGAAGGAAATTAGTTAGAGGTGGCAAATAAAAATCTTAAATATATCCTAGCTATTGAAAAAGAGAGGGTAAAATGATACTTTATTATTGTTTATGAGAGATTTTCACTGCTAATTCACATTTTAATATGATACTATGATTCTCATTGCTAATTAAACGCATAAGATTAGAACAGTGGTGTAACATCCTATTGCATTCGTACATAGGAGAACAATCTATTTAGCTAAAGAATTAATATTTGATTTTATCTATATGCAAAAAATTTTTAGGTCAACGACAATCACACATCATGAGCGGAATTATTCTTTGACCAATGGATTGGGGCACACTCTTGTTTTCTAACCCATGACCCAAAAAATTAGTATTATTTATTAATGCTGATAAAACATATTTTAAAAGAAGTAAAATGATCCTGACCTAAAGTACTATTTTACTTTTAAAAACTCTAAAATTAATGGGTAAATTGGATGGGAAGGAAACTAGATATAGGTGTCAAATAAAAACCTTAAATATCTCCTAGTTATAAAAAAAAAGAGGATAAAATAATACTTTACAATCCGTTATAAGTGAGAGATTCTATCTGCTAATTCACATTTGAATATGATATTGTGATTCTCACTGATAATTAAATGTATAAGGTTAGAATAGTGATATAAAATCCTATTGTGTTCATACATGGAAGAATGATTTAGTCAAATAATTAGTATTCGATTTTCTTTGTATGCAAAATTTTCTTAAGTCAACGACAATTACATATCATAAGCGAAATTATTCTACCAATGGGTATGGGAACACTCATGATTTTTGTCCCAAGACCCAAAAAATATTATTATCTATTATTATTGATAAGATATATTTCAAAAGAAGTAAAATGATCAAGTACTATTTTACCTTAAAAAAATTCTAAAATTAATGGGTCAATCAGGTGGAAGAAAATTAGATAGAGATGTCAAATAAAAACCTTAAATATATCTCCTAGTTATAAAAAAAAAAAAAGATAAAATGATATTTTACTATCCATTACGGAAAGATTTTCAATGCTAATTCACATTTGAATATGATACTTTGATTCTTTGTGTATAAGCTCCACAAAATGTACTTGGATTTGGTTGATAACCAGGCCAACTTGCTATGCTTGATAACCATTGTGTCACTCTGGGACATGAGCCAGTCCAGAACAACATGATGATTCTTCTTTATTCCAATTGTGCACAAGTTATTTGTATATATTTGCACACAACAATGCGCACAGAAAGGGTCCATCATCATCCTCGTCCACACTGCTTTAATGGGGGACACGAGAGGACACTCTACGTGCCATTACCACCAAGTGGTCCATCATCCACTCTACTTTTAAACCTTTTATGAAAACGATGTCAAACTTTTTTCTTCTAGCGATGTGCTTAAATATTTTTTTAAGAAGAAAAAAAAGAACCACCAATTAATATCACGTTCTAAACGCGAGAACTTTTGTGGCAAAAGAAAAAGACACATTCACATTGCCTATTGCGTGGTTCTAATTTTGCCGAGATGTTTTGAACCATCTTATTGCCCTGGCACTAGGTCAGCACGTGCAGGTCAGGAGCATTTTGCTAATCAATGTCGACTAATGTATCCATGACTTTTTTTTATGTGTAGAAATAAAAAACAAGCACATGAGAATTTGTAACAACTCATGTATTCTGTTCAATTAATTAAGTTACACTTTCTCGATAATCTATAGATAACTAGGAATAATGTTAAAATTAAACTAAAAGATTAAATAGATAACTAGGAATAATGTTAAAATTAAACTAAAAGATTAAATTAACATGTAGGTCTCTATATTTTTATCAAATTTTCAATTAGATCCCTAATTTTTTTTTTAATTTGATGCTTGAGCTTTTATTACTTTTAAATTGGGTCCCTCATTTAAATGTTGTTATGAAAATTAAACCGTAAAGACCTAATTAGAGTTGTAGAAAACCAATGCTTCTTGAATTTGTTATATGCGGGATTGAGTCAATGAAATTTTTCTGTAAATCTTTTTTCTTTTCAGGTCAATTCAACCTAGATTCCTTTACAATTATTTGGTTGAGCAAAAGGTTGAAACTTTACAAAAAAAAAAACTTTATACGTTTACCAAATTTTCAATTAGGTCTCTAAACTTTTTTTCTTTTAATTTGATCCCTGAGTTTTTATTTACTTTTAAATTGGATCTCTCGTTTAAATGTTGTTATGGAAATTTAACTGCATAGACCTAATTAGAGTTGCAGACAGAAAACCAATGTTTCTTGACTTTGTTGTATGTAGAATTGAGTCAATGAGATTTTTCTGTAAAGTTTTTATCTTTTCAGGTCAATTCAACTTAGGTATTCCTTTACAGTTAGTTATCTGACTCAATAAAAGTTGAAACTTTAAAAAAAAAAAAAAAAACTCTCACAATTTACTTAGTTGTACTTATAACACACTCCAAAAACATTAATTCACTATTTGCACCTCCGAGTAAGTGTTTGTGATTAATTTTTCTTAAGAATAATTAGATGCAAAGACCAAATTGAAAAATAAATAAAAGTTCAAGGACACCAAAAATTCAGGGGCCTAATTGAAAATTTGTCAAAATGTAAGGACTAATAGAGTAATTAAACCAAACTAAAATTATCATTAACTAGCAAGTATTTTGTATATTGTGTGATTGTGTATTTGTCCTATTTTTCTATTTTGTTCCTAGTAAAAAAATTGAAAAAGGTTCTTAAAATATTATAATCTTTTTCATTAGTCCTTGTTAGAAGTTGCTAACATGACTAACGGTTGTTAAGGTCAGAAAGTGCCACATTATAAAAAATACAACATCAATAAGACTAAAAACATGAAATAATTAATAAAGATAAAAAAAACATAATATATAAGGACTAAAAGAAAAAGGAAGTGATATATTTGTTAGGATGAAAAAAGATATTCAAGTCTTAAATTAACCATTAAAATAAAATAAACCTATCTAAAAAATATGTATTTAGGTTGGCTTGTGTGTAACTTGATTTATCATTACAAAGCTTGAGCTTGGTGTGTTTATCTATTATAGGTCAATTTTTAAGACTTGGCTTAGCTTGGAAGCCTTCTTACATGACAAGGTATTTTTGAATGTTTGACTCTCAAGAAACATCTTGCCTATTTTCAACTCTATAGGCCTTTGAGTAGGCTAATAGGCTAAGCTAAGATTTTAAAATAGTCATGCTGAGCTATTTTCACCCATATCCACAATTCCATTTTTCTTCTCTTCCTCCCGCTCTCATTCATTGTGAACTAATTGCTTGAGAAACTCCTTATCCTTTTTAACTCCTAGAAAGATCATCAATGTAAATGTTAATGTGTATTTGACCGAGCAATCAAATCACACATAACTTCATATGAAAAAGGAACAAATTCCTTATGATGAAGGACAATATGATCTTGACACCATAATTTTATAAGTAATAGTCATAAGTGATGGTGTGATGGTGATTTAAGGATCTTTAGTTATTTTCAACCAATTATGAATGTTTAGAAATAAAAAGAGGGGTTAGTTAAAGAATGAAAACATATTGTAATTTAGAAGAAAAATCAATTCAGTAAAAAGGACTAATTAATCTATTTGTTATGTTTTCTAATTGGATCCATCATTGATTTTTAAATATTTCATTCTCATTCTTTATTTAATTATTGTTTGACCCCAAAATTAATCATATAAGTATCAATTAATTTCAAGAAAATGCCTACTAAATTAAGCATCTAGAATTTAATTAATTTGGGTTACACAATCACATGCCCTCTAAGTCACCAAACTAATTTACAAATTAATTCTGTATCAAACCAATGATTAAGCACGGAAGAACTTATCAAACCCAATTGAAATACGCCAAATCTTGAATTCAACATATTAATCAAGAATGCAAACCCAAATTTAAATGCTAATGCACCAACACACACAAAAATCAAGATTTAGAATAAAAAAGATTATTAGAGAAAGAAACCAAACCAAACCAAGAATTGAAAAATAATTTAAAACCAAACCTCAAGATCCATAAAAAAATCTTTAGAAAAGTGAATTAATAATAATAAAAAAAAGCATTCTATGGAGACTTCACATGAAATCATAAAAAGGGAAAGAAAATGAAAGAAAGTTGAGAAAGATGAAATCCCGAGATACAAAGTGCAATTCAACCTCTTTGAAGACTCCCCCTCTAATCCTATAGAAGACATTTATAAGTTTGTCTAGTTTTACTAGATTTTAAGCTTGAAATATAGGCCTACTAAATGTAATTAGCCCAATCACAAATTAATTCAACAAGGCTAGCTAAGTTGCAAAGTCAATAACATGTTTGCCATTCTCCTTGATTTATGAGACCTTACATATGGATGAATTGATTTTTATTGTATTCAAAAAGTTACAAATAAATTTATCCTTAAAATTTTGGCACCAGACTCATGTTGTTTCAATCTCTACAACTCAAGATATACTCAAAATACTACACCTATGTTAAGATTTTTTTATATTCTATTTGTAGGAATCAAAATTAAATAAAAAAAAAACTATAACAACTCACACACATGACCTAACCAATTAAAATAGAACTCCTTAGCACACCCATGTTAGATTGTAAGGATAGAACAATGTCTCCATACTTCATGTCCAAAATCGTCCATACTTCTAGCTGAATAAGCTTATGACCTCTTCTTGATAAATGTATATTTTCTTTAAACTTTCCATAGACAACAAAATTACCTCCATCGCATTTTCAGAGTTCAAGTTACGACGTAAATAAGGTGAAAAGATCTCAAAATACATAAAAATTTGAAATCAATATTTTTCATTAAAGTTCAATTAAGTCCAAACATACAAAACTTAGTTATAGAATATCATAATAAATGTATTAAAATTGGTCGATCAAACAACTTATCTTAATGAAAATTTTGTCAAGATGTGCGATAAGTTCTTCGAAGACATGAGATGGAAAATTACAAAAATGTTCCAATAATAAAAAGAATGTTTTATTTCTCAATCATTCTCATATTATAAAAATATATGCATCAAAAGAAATTGTTGTTCAAATGAGATAATGTTACGAGAATTAAAAGAATGTGAGTGTTTTGTATCACATCTAGCCATCATATAATGGATTGTTAAAATAATATAATTTTTCCAATTTTCAAATACACCCTTAAATTTTGTTTGTTTTACCTTTTCCTGCTGAAATAGTGTCAACATTTATCTTTCCCAATTACAATTTTTTCTTGTTGTGAAGAATTAAGAAAAGACCATTATGATAATCACCTAAAAGATATCCATCATAATTTTTAATCAGCTGAAAATAAATATTTTTATCATAATAAGATTAGATAGAAATTAAGCTCATTTACAAAATGCAGGAGACATATTTCAGTATACATACAGACTGCTTGTATAATTCATGTTTCATTTTAGATCACATTCATGCTATGGTGTGAGCTTGGAGTATTGTCACTTGTGGGAGATTCAACTCTTTCCTCTTTGGCGTTCATTCGCCACTCTCACGTTCTACTTAAATTATTTCAAACATGAAAAAACGAATATATTAGACGCCATAATTTTTATCAACAGTAGTTTAATTAATTTTTTTAAGAAAAAAGAAGCAGATATTATAGTTGTCGTGTGCCAAAGGTTTTTTGCGCCTTCCACATGTAAAAAGGAGAAAACGGTTTTGTCAATTTGTTACTTCATTGTTCCCATTATTTTGTCTTCTTTATCCAAATTCGAAAAGATGCACAGTAAAACTACGGTAATCTTCTTTCCGATTTTTTTTATAATAATTCTATAATTATAGAGAGAATAAGGTATTTTGTTGTACATATTTTTATATTTATTTTATTTTTTTAACTATATTTATAAGTTATTATTTTATTTATATAATTATTTTTATAAACCTTCCCCTAACTCTTATTATTATTGTTTTATTTAAAAAAAATTAGACACGAAGTGTCTGTTTTTCCTGGTAATGATTTATAACTATTATAAAATAAAATAATCTTATTTTATATCATTATTTTTATAGATATTTTTACCTTTAATCATTATAACTTATTACAACATTTTAACTTCTAATAATTAAATTTTTTAAAACAAGTTATATATATATATATATATATATATATATATATATATATATATATATATAACTTTTAAGTTGAATCACCGAGTAATAATAGTATTAATAACAAGTTTTGCAAATTTGCATGAATATCATAAAGAATTTTTTAATTTATATTTTATTTAATACACCTTATTAAAAATAAAATTGTGTAATAATAAGTTTGTGGCACCATTTTCCTCACGCCACCCTATCATTGAGTTACTCTGCCAAATGTCCTATTTTTAATAAGTCTTTTGGTCAATTTGGGCAAAATTCATTCATTTCATATACGGTGACAGTTAGCCAGTTAAATTATGCGACACGTGTCCCTACATAGCAGAAAATTCATTCCTACTTAATCACGGCTTACAGAAACAAAAGAAAAACAAAACAAGAATAGTACGTATCTTTTTCAAAATATTAAATGCACTATTTTTATTTTATTTAGAATAAATTTTTCTGAAATAATTATAGGAATATTTTATATGTAACTATAAATAATTTTTAAACTTTTAATTTACAAGTTTAGCGGAACAATTAATGCTTTTAAAAGTACTCGTTAGTAAATTCTTAAAATAATTTTAGAATTTTTTTTCATATATTTACGACGTCTAGATAAGCAATTCTTTTAAAGTTTGGATCAAATTGATTTGTTAAATCACTCGTATTGTTAATGTGTTACATTTTTTGTTAACATTATTTAATATTATAACAAACAAATAAGTGATATAACCCCGTCTCAAATATCTTATCAATTTAAGTTTCTAACTGGTTTTTGACAAATTCAATTGGAAGATATTAACATTTTGTCAAATATTTTTATATTTTCAATGTTATAAATGTTTTGATTTTTGTTTAAATATTTTTCTTTGTATTTTCAATAAGGAATTTGCTAAATATATCAGCATGTTATTTAAAACTTACAAGTAATATGTTAGTAAGTTTTTTTTTGTTTTTTTTACTGCATGTTTGTAAGTTATGATTTTCACTTTCTTAAAATATTTTTTAGTAAAAAATCTAGATTCACACAAACACAAAGTAACTAGTAACCATCCGAATAATTTATAATCTGCATAATTTATTTATATTTGTGATGTGATTTAATTTTACGAAAACTTTTGTTAAATGCTTGTATCTCATAAAACAAACTCTTTTGCATATTTAGTAAGTTTTTCATTTTTTTTCATTTCTAATAATTCTTTTGAATTTTAACTTTAAATCTCTTCAAATTTCCATGTGATTGATGAGTTGTTTGATAAATTTCACTCCCAATTGAATTAAAATTTAATGAGAAATATAAGCATGTTAATTTTATATCTTCTATTAATTTAGAGGCTCATAAAAATACTTTGTAAATTTACCAACAACCATACAAAACTCTCTTCATTTCTATTTCTTCATAGTTATGTAAGAATAAAAGACAACATCAAAAGGTTTACATCAATTCATACTTCTTGTTCAATCAACTGAACTATATTCTTCGATTTTCCATTCCTATTTCATTTTTTTGTTAATTTTTATTCTCATTTTTCTATTTCTAAATGAGATCATTTATGTTTTTTTTTCAAAATAAGAGAAAAAACTGGGAACTGGGATATGAAACTTCTTTAATTAAAACTATATTTACTCCATTTCTCGATTTCTCAATTTTATATATAAGAATTCTTCAAAAAAGAAAATGTATAGCAGGATAAATTAAAGGAGACTTGACAACGTTGAGAGGTACATTTAAATTTCGTTTAGTTTTCAAGTTGGTTTGAAAACGACAAACTAATACGTAAATTCAAATATCATTTTCTTGATTTTCTTACAAGTTAGTGTAACAAGTTTATTAGAATTTTGTCAATGCTTCGTTTTTGTTGGATTTTAAGTTGATTATTAAAGGATGAAGAATAGAGACTTATGTACATTCATGTGCCAACGGTTAGAGATATAACAGAAAAATATAATAGGTAGTGTAATGACAGAAAGAGAGATAAGAATTAAAAAAAATGAATTGTATTAATTAAGGGTATGCAATGTACAATTGTTTGTATTATTTTAGAATATTTGTTAAAAGAAATTAACTTCTTAAATTGATCTATATATTAACTCAAATTATTTCCCGTAAAGAATACCAGCAGTTTCTTAAAAAAAAAAAAAACTTCTATTTCGAGAAAGATATTTTTTTTTTTACAAAAAGATACTATTTGTAAAGAAAACGTTTAATTCTTCTAAACAAAAAGTACACCTTAGTTATAAAAAAATGCAGAGTTATTAATTAATGCACAGGAAGCCAATTCATAACCAAAAAAAATAAAAATTTGTGAAAGGAAAAAAAAATGAAAACATATAGCATTTGGTTGGGCAACTAAAGCGTGGACTTTTTGCAAGTTTTTCTTCAATCAGATCCACCAAACCCATCACAGAAAATCACGTAAGATTGTACCTCCAACTCAAAAGCTTCAAACTTTTTCCAGTTTCCAAATTAAGACACAGAGAGAAAAAGCAAAAAGAAGCTGCAAAATTTTCTTCTTTTGTCACTTTTTTCTGTTTTTTTATCACAAAAGTTTGAACCTTTTCTTTCCTTCCATTGAATTTGGATGGCTGGCGGCGGAGGTGGGGACCGGCCGCCGTGGAAGGAGGCGGCGCCGCCACGACCCACCATCACTCTGCCGCCGCGGTCTGGTTCCATGGAGACCCTTTTCAATGGAGGGTTCAGCCCTGGTCCCATGACTCTGCTTTCTGGCTTCTTGGGTGATGGGGATGATGGAAAGTCCTTCTCTCAGCTCCTCGCCGGAGCTATGGCTTCTCCGGTGGCCGGAGCTGTCGCCGCCGGAGTGATGGACTCACCTAGTCTCTTTTCACCTTCTCAGGTATTATTGTGTAGTTCCCTCTCTGAGTCATCATGTGCGAGTTCCTCTTGTGTTGCTTGCATTTTCAGTTATGAAACATGTTTGAAAACATGTTTTTTTTTTGTTCTTTTTGCTTCTGGTTTGGACTAAGTTTTTGATGCGAAGATTAAAAATTTAGCTGCTTTTAGTTGTATTGTTCTTTGATTAAAATTGAAGTTTGACATCTAAGTAATTGACTTTTTAATATTGACTTTTTTTTATATGCTGATTAGTGAAGTAATAGTTTGATTTTGATTCGGGTGTAACTTACAAAGCACCTTGAGGCGTTGTACGTAAGTTTGTTAGGCTCTATATAGATGAATTTATTCATAAGCACTTTTAGAAAAGATAATATGAAGGAACTTATACAAATTATCTTATACATAAGCTTTATTCTTTCTTTTTATTTTCTTTTCCTATAAGTATTTATGGAGAAATTTATCTACTGAGGGCCTTACTTGGTTTCTGAGAATAGGCAGGGAAGATTGTTTGTGGTGTTTTGATGGGAGTCTCTGGTGTTTGTTATGTTTGTAGGAACGCATTTAAGTTTTTACTCAATTTAGCAAGTGTGATCGAGCAATATATGTCAGGTTTGAGTTCTACTCTATAGGTGCTGAAGTGGTCATGGTAGCTATAAGCCTTTGATTAGATTCATGGAATCTATTCCAATGAATGTGGAGTTATTGAATGTGAATATTTAATTTCTTTCCTTCAATTTAAGGGTGGGATTTTTTTTTTTTTGGGGGATTCTTTAAATGGTGGCGTGGAGATTACTACAACGTGTAGAATTTCCTTGTGTTGCTATTGCAAAAGGTATTGTGTTTGAAACTTACCCAGGAGGAGAGATGAATTTACTTCCCCATTTTTTTACGCTGAAACATTGATTATGTATACAATACATTGCATATGAGAGATGACTAATACGAGTATATATATGATGCTGGATATTGTTACTTCTAGTACTAAAATAAGACAAGATCAAAATAAAATAGTGGGTATTTCTGAAATATTTTCTGAACATGCCAAACACATCTGAAGCCATTCCGTTACCCATTTGTTAAAAGATTATATTGGTGTACCACCTATGGTATCCTCATTTTCATAGCATATTGACTCCCTCAACATCCTTAACTTTCCTATATTTATTGCTCGCCAACTTGTATGTTCAATTGACAGGCTTCTTAAATGGGCAATGAGTGGTATTGTAGAATAATGGGAGCTGTCTTTAATATTAAATTTTGAAATTTATAAAAAGAAAAATAGTTGTTCTGAAGTTTCATTTTGGCAACTTAATTAAAAAAAAAACATTTGGAGTTGGCTTCTGCCAACTTTACTATTTTGGAGGTGGTGTCACTTTCGTTGAATTGAAAACTTGATTATTGTTCACCAGATATACCACATTTAGGGGTGAGTCATTCTTATATTTTTATCATCTTATGAACACCCGGATCTAAAAGGCAGATAACAGTGAAACTGGTGCATTCAACCTGAATGAAAACTATCTTTTCCGATTAAGGAACCATGCTGTTTTAAAACTATCTTTTAAGGTGGAAACAATGGATTGCTTGTGCACAAACTTTTCATTAATAATGTCATAACTCTTAAGTACAAGCTTTTCTGTACCTCAATCCCCCCTTTTTTTCATGAAACAAGCAGGAATTGTTTTGAAGAAACATAGTAAAGGACTAGCATATGTACTATGTATGAACAGTTTTAGACAGTAGGTTTTCTAAGCTATCCTTGAGTAATATATCTGTTTTCCAAGATTCAAGATGGAAACTGTACAATCATGGATGGTTATGCTACGATAAGGGGTTACACTCGGTGCATGCTTGGATTCACATTGAATCATCCAAAATCACATTGAGATATCAAATAATGTTATTTTAAATAAATATTTACATGTTTGGTCTCACTTAGAAAAATTGATTATGTATTCAAAATTAATTCTGAGTTGAAGTAATTTTAAATAGATTTTGTGTTGAATAATATTAATAAAATTTATACTAAGTTTTATTGTTAATTTATTTTATAATAAAAACAACCAAACATAAATCATTTTATTTCAAAATCAATTTTAATACAAATCAATTTTGCAAAATCAATTTAATGAACACTCACCCAAACACACTCAATTCCATTTGAATTACTCAACAGGAGCTTCAAACTGATCCCTTAACTGGATGCTTAGGCTTAGGTCTACTATAAATTCTATAATACTATTTCTAATACAACAAAGTTGTATTCAGGCCCTAGCAAAAATAATACTTAATAAGGATAATAGGATATAGATTGTACCCACTAAACAATGGTTATTTAAATGTGAATATCTAGTAAATATGTTGTGGTGAGATAACAAAAATTTAAAGGCTACTTCTTGGATTATATCAGATATCTAAATCTACATGATAATGAAAATTTTATTGCTTGCATGATATTGAACAGTGCTACAGGAAACCGCATACAGCGCTACAGGAAACCGCATACAGCCACTCTTTGTTAGAATAACAGTCACATATGATATTTTTTAAGTTTTTATACTTCCTCCTTATTCTCCTGAGAACCTGATTTGTGACACTTGTAGGTGTCTTTTGGAATGACACACCAGCAGGCCCTAACACAGGTCTCAGCTCAGGCTTCACAAGCCAACTCAAATATGCATATCCAGGCTGAACATTCATTGACACAGGCTTCTGCAGCTACTTTCAATACAACACAACAGCTGATTCCACCCTTAAATGCAGACTCTTGGGCCACAATGACTGAAACAGCAGATCATTCTCATTCTGAACAAAGATTGCAATCTTCATTGTTGAATGTTGATAAGCCGGCAGATGATGGCTACAACTGGAGGAAGTATGGACAGAAACAGGTGAAGGGTAGTGAGTTTCCTCGAAGTTATTACAAGTGCACGCATCCAAACTGTTCTGTCAAGAAAAAGGTCGAGCGCTCACTTGAGGGTCATGTAACTGCAATTATTTATAAAGGAGAACACAACCATCAACGTCCTCATCCTAACAAGCGCTCAAAAGACACCATGACTTCAAATGCAAATTCAAATATCCAAGGGAGTGTAGATTCAACTTATCAAGGGACAACTACGAACTCGATGTCTAAGATGGATCCAGAGTCAAGTCAGGCAACAGCTGATCATCTATCAGGAACAAGTGAAAGCGAGGAAGTAGGCGATCATGAAACCGAAGTGGATGAGAAAAATGTTGAGCCTGACCCCAAGAGGAGGTAAGGTTTTATTCTATATAAATCTGTTCTTGTTGGATAATCGTTTGCTAGGAGTTAGATAGAAGGGAAGGGAAAACTAGTTACAGAGTTAGAGTAATTAATTAGTTGGTCATAGGAATTAATTAGATGTAAATAAGGGGAATTAAGGGGAAAGGATTCATTCTATTTGGTTATCATTTGTAAATTGAGTTTTTGTTCTTTGTGAAAGGAGATCCTTGGTGAAGACAAAAGACGAAACCTTTGGAGGAGATCTCTCTCTCCTATTTTCTGTTCTTTCCATTCAATTCAATAAAATATTTCTTTTCTTTTCATTTTTATTCTTGGTTCCTAACATCATTTGTCTTTTCTGATCTTAGAGTTGTTATAATTCTGCAGAAAAGCAGAAGTCTCGCAGTCAGATCCAGCTTCTTCACATAGGACTGTCACTGAGCCTCGAATCATTGTGCAAACAACAAGTGAAGTTGATCTCTTGGATGATGGGTATAGATGGCGAAAATATGGGCAGAAAGTTGTCAAAGGCAACCCTTATCCTAGGTGATATTGCTTCTCCTCCACACTTCGATTGCATCTATCGAACTAGTCATGACTGTTATGATTGCCCTGAACTTGTTAAAAGTTTATCACCCAAAGAAATGCTCAATTTTTTCATATTCATCGCCCAGATTACATATACTACTTTATGTAACATAGGCCTCATTAACCTTGTCTTGTGCTGAAAAAATAATGCTGATGCTTGCTTATATCATGCACAGGAGCTATTACAAATGTACAACCCAAGGTTGCAATGTGCGGAAGCACGTGGAGAGGGCTTCAACAGATCCTAAAGCTGTCATAACAACATATGAAGGAAAACACAATCATGATGTGCCAGCAGCTAAGAATAACAGCCACACTATGGCCAGCAATACTGCATCACAGTTAAAATCGCATAATACCAATCCTGAGAAGCATAATTTTGGCAGCAGAGGTATGGGAGGAAATGAACAACAGCCGGTTGCACGGCTTCGGTTGAAGGAAGAGCAGATCACCTAGTTTTCTGGAAGAAACATCCAGTGAGGAAGAATTTTTCTCACCTCACTTGTCATCTATATTTTGATGTTATCGTATTCTTTTTTAGTCTAAGGCCTAAGTTTTGATCAGGGCCTATCAGTGCAAATCCTAATAAACAAATAGTTCAACACTGATGCAAGAGGCAAGGGCAAAAGGTTTAAACAGGTTTGCCCAGTGAACACAGGTTTTTGATGATGTTGTACTATTTGTACCTTTTGTGTACATTAAAAGTGTAAGTTATGTTGTCTAATATAGTTGTTCATCATTTCATCATGTAATTCCTTGCTCTTTGATATTTTCCTCAAGAACGTGACGAAATTTTGGATCATGAAATAAATTTCATCATAAGTTACCTTCTCCATCCAATATGTTTGATACACAAACGCTTTTCCCGTGTGTCACAATGGAATTGCATTTAAAAATTACATTGACCTATCATGCTTTATAATTTCATGAGCAAATTACAGCAACACACTCTAAGCTTTTATCAAATTACACATAATTCCACCTTTTTCTATTTTCTTACACTAACTTTCCTTTAAATTCGAAAACATTACATTAACAACCTTTTATATGTTTGAAAATATTATATTAACACCTTCTCAATAATTTTCCAATATTTGTCATGTCAGTCCACACTTCTCCTACACCTTTTCTTTTGATCAAAGGTCATTCTCAACTTCCATGACATATCAGTATTATTAGACAAGCTTTTCTATCGTGTCCGTGTTGTTGCTTGACTTTTCTTTATGATCAGTGCTTTGTCTACTTACTTCGAAAATATTTGTACTCTTTTGAAGCTGCTCAAACTGGTATGTGCTACGAAGTGCCAAGCAATATTATTTTGAGGCTGCATTAGTATCCTGAAATGATGACACTGCCTGTATAACACTCCTATAGAGAGGCTTACTAATATCTGATAGAGTACCCTTACAAATCATATACAAGCAAATATGTATATCAAGGTCCAAAGAAGAGTACAAAATCATGACATTTTGAGTGCAATCTTGGGTTTAAAATTCAAAGTCCTCTTTTCCAAAAAACCAAATAGTATCTCCATCCATGAGACAACCACTACAAGTTTTCTAAGGCACAAACTATATTTTGCTAACTGTGACTTGTGATGTTGTATCAACGACAACAACCTAGGACCAGTAGGTTGCAAGGTAGTATCCTATTATGATTCAGTATGATTTATATACATGTAGTTTATTATCAAAGACTACTTCGCAATTTAATATGTGAGCTTTGTTTTGTTACCTCTTGCAATTGGCTTTTATGCAAATCAGTTTTGCTGCAATTTCATTAATGTGATTACAATTGTGTATTGATTATTTCTTGTGTTTCAATGGTTAATATGCATAATGGTGGCCACATTGCACATAAAAAATAGTTGGGTCATCTGAATTTTTATGTGAACCTAAGAAGGAATTGTTGATTTATGTACAACATTCTATAATAGTATTAGGTACAACATTAATATCAATTTTGTTATAACATTGTGTAATCGTATTATGTTTGTATCAAGATTTAATGATGTCAAGTTTTTAACTCCATATGGCGTTCAGAGTTAATGAATGATATCAAGACAAAGTGTTATCAATTGGCAAAAATAATGATGCAGATTACAAGAACTGAAGAGGAGATGTCCCAGACCATTCTTGCAAAGGATTAGGTCAATCATTTATTATGATATAACTATTATTTCCAATTACCATATTGATTTTTGAATCAATTTGTTACAACTAACCAACCAATTAGCCTCATTCTAATGTTGCACTATTTCAAATGCAGATGTATGGTGAAGTCAGTAGGCCGTTTGCTATTAAATGGAAAGAACAACTTGATCATCATTGGCATTTGGTAGACAAACATGACAACATGCATGATGTTGTCTACAATAAAGATTTGGCCAGCCTAACCATTGTGCATGGATGAGCAGCACTAAAGACTTTTTATGGGTTCGAGGGAGATCACCATGTCACATTAACCTATTATGGTCAATGTCTCTTCTTGCTAACCATATTCAAAACCAGTCGTGCTGCAAAAACTTTTCCAAAATGGAACTCATTTTACCATCAAGTGCCGAATTCAGTGACTTTCAAGGTGCTTCTGAATGATTACAAGGTCACGTGCAACAGCTTGGTAACTTGCTTAGCTATATACTTAATTAATTTCGAAGCACCTTCATTTGTCAATTTTTGTATCCCTTCTCTCAAATTAAATTATTGGTTATGTCAGGATGTTTCAAGTACTATGTATTACTTTATGAAAGAGAAAAGGTTCACTCATTTGATTATAGAAGACTGTGCTGAATGTCACAATGTTTACAATGACCGGCAAAAAACAACAAAAACTAGATGCGAATGGAGAAATTTTTCCAAAGCCCACGACTTCACACTTGGTATGAAAATAGTCTTCGAATTTCCTAATCCCAATGTCAACTATGTTTTGGTTTGGTTATGTTTATAAATCTACTGCAATGTCGAAGTATCATTTGTAAATTGCACACTTATTTGATTCTCAAACTTTTCTGACATACTATGTCTTCAACAATATGACTTTGTTATTTTCGCTTTGGTATATAATATTTGTTTTTCTTTTGAATCGTCATCAAATTTAATTTGTACGTATTAATAATTCATTTTTTTATCTTATATTACTTTTTAGCTCATTCACTTGTTTTTAAATTTAAGAAATAACGATATTGTATAATAGTATAATTATATAATTTACACTTATATTGTTATTTGTATTTTTCAGCTTACCCATATGAATGCACGTGTTAGTGACTATTTTATAATAAACAAATAGTTTAACACTAATGAAAGAGGTATGGGCAAATGGTTTAAACGACAAAGTTTGCACAGTGAACACAGGATTTAGGTTTTGGATGATGATGTTGTACTATTTGTACCTTTTGTGTACATTGAAAATGCAAGTTATGTTGTTATAAATGTTCATCATTTCATCGTGTAAAGGCTCTTTGATATTTTGCTCAAGAACGTGACAAAATTTTGGATCATGAAATAAATTTCATCGTATTATACCTTGTCCATACAATATGTTCACTACATAGACACTTTGCCCTGAGATTTGATCGAATTGCATTTACTTGTTTAAAAAATACATTGTCCTAGCATATTTTATTTGCTTTTTTTTTGCTAAATTACCAAATTGGTTTCATCATTTATTTATTTTATTCAATTTGATTCCTCTTTTAATAAAAAAAAGTATAATTTTGTTTGTTATTTTCAAAAATGCTTCAATAGGACGTTAGTCTCAATTGGATAAAAAAATACCACATTAGACCTTTTTATCAAAAGAGACATTGAATAAAATAAATAAATATATATATATCATATTTGTGATAGTATGAAATTACATATATTTATAATTTTATTTTATCATAATATATATATATATATATATATATATATATATATATATATATATATATATATATATATATATATCATATTTGTATTCAGTTTGTAACCTCCTGGTTGAATCATTAATCCAATATCAACCAAATTATTACCGTTTCATTTTTAAAACACTGATTTCTTGTCTATTTTTGTTGTACATAATTATTAGCGAATTAAATGATTCGTACTTTGTTAATATATTAGTGTTTTCCATTGGAAGTTCAAATGGAAAAAACATGTTTGTTACTGCCATAAAAAGGGTGTTCTTGTACATGTACTATTTTTTAAGATTGCCTACCAAAAGTATGTTTTTAAACCTGTTAAGAGTTGGACCGCTATTGTACACTAATGCACAATAATTTCCACTAAATATAGTATTAAAATAATATATGAAATTATGAATATAGTAATAAATAAATATAATTATTCACATATTCATCACTATCCATTTATTTATATATATTAATTTAAAAAACGTATTATATGAGAATGATTATATGTTAGAATGATTAATCTTAATCATTAGACTAGAATAAAAGATCAAGATTAAAATATTTTAATTCAAATTAAAACCTCATTAACCCATAAAATCTTTATAAAATTTGTTAAATAAAAAATCAAATATCTTAGTAAATTTTGTCTCTCTCAACAAAGTCTTCTCCATACATACGATCAAAGAATCAAATCCTTGTCAGCATGTTTAAGGAACTTAGTGAGATACTAACTATTCTAGGCCTTATTGGTTGATATTAACCATTCTTATTCTCATATAAAAATTATCTATATATTTAGTTTACGATATGCTTTTACTAACTATATATTCTATCCAACACTTTTTTTACCACTTTTGTTTGTGATATACAACTTTTTTTTTTTACTTTTATTTATTGTTATTAAATACTTATATAAAGAATAATAAAAACACTAAATTATTTCTAATTTTTTGCATAATTATTTACCAAAAAGAAAATGCATATTCTCTCAGATCAAATTTATTATTAAAATACACTAAATAAATTTAAGAAATATACTTATTTTGTTAAGCAAACTAAACCAAAATACAAGGAATGTGAAGAGAACATAATATAATAAATTAAGTTTATTGAATTACTTCATATTATACTGCTAGAACTTCTATATCCATATTTCAAGATTGTGCTTGCTAGCTAGCTATGAAGTTACTGAAATGTAATTCTAAATAACTCTCGGCATACAGCTTACCATGTATATTATTTCAATTGGTTTAATTTGCAATGTTTCCATATTGCTTAAATCTAATAGGAAACCATTGGATTTAAGTATTTGCAAGTGATTACTATCTTAGAAGGGCTTCATTTGGAGATTGACAAGTTGACGAGTGACTTTGTGCTACAACACATTGTACCTATCTAAAGTAGCGGTAACCAATACCACAAGAAGTTTCCTGAAATTGATATTTGTGCAAAAGGGTGTATATATCTATGGTTAAAATATGTTTTTGCATCTTTATTAAATTGAAAAGGTTGAATTTTTGTTCCAACAAGAAAATTTGTACGTCTCAATTCTCTTAAAATTAAAATATGTCATGTCATAGTGTGACTCAAAAGCTAAATTTGCATTATTTCAAATTAGCTTTAAGTCAAAAACAATGATATACTTTAATTTTATAAAGACTAAAAAGAATTACAATATTTCCAAATTATAGAAGCAATAAACATATTGTAGCTTTTTTCTTTTTTAAATCAAGGCCGCCACGGAAGGTCACCACACTGGAGCATCGGAGGGACACTCCTGCGGATCAACATCGAAGGTCGTCGAGTACATATATTGTTGAAGGGTAATAGTAATGTTGAGGAGAAACAATTTGAGAAAGGGAAAACATTTTCTAGGGTTGTTTTAGCCGTCATAAATCGCTTCATATCTTTGCCAAGCATTTTTGGCGGTTTATAAACACCAATTAAACAGGCCAAAACATGTTTTTTAAATGTACATTTTTTGTCTTACGTACAATTAAAATATACTTAGAGTAAGTTATGCTAAAACACAATCTTTTGTAATAATGTTCTTCAATCCTCTTCACCACTTACAACCATTTCTAAACTTCAATCATATTTGAAAAAATCATTTCAACCTTTTCCCAATACGTCTAGTTTAATTGTATCTTTAGTTTTTTCTTTGCCTAGATTAGATACCACGGATGTTGCACAACCCTCTGGTTCAAAGAATACTTTTGTTTGTGATGTGTGATTTCTGTTAGCCTAAGAGAATTTTACACATATAAGAAATCAAACATAGATTCTCTCCCTAGATAGATTGTTTTCTCATATGTGATATAATGGAATATTACCCTAATATGCCAACTATCTTTAGTTTAATGTTTTGCTTATGAGTGGGAAAGCAAAACACAAAGAACAGAAAGAGAAAAGGGAAGCTAAATGCCCCTAAGGTATAGAGTGCCTAAAACATCTCATAACAAACCAGCAAACAAAGATTGTCTCTGAAGTTTGCTCCAAACTTGGCTAGGTAGTCTGCAACCTTATTTCCTTCACGCATGACATGCTAGAAGTGGAGGTTCCGATCAAGAGATGTAAAATCTCGAATTCTCGATATCAAAGGGTAACTGCAGGAGTCAATGAAACCTTCAATTCAACCATGCTCATCTCTACGAACCCCACCAAAACCAGAATGGCCTGGGTTCCCTAGAGAACTACCATCTGAATTGACTTTATTGATTCAATGACAATTTTTATCTTTAAAGAAAAAACTTCTAAAACAAAATTTTAAAATATACTTCATTTTGATCAAAGTATAATAGGCAGATAACCATAGATCCAAGGAATGAGAGATCCATTGAAACTTACTCATTGATTATATAATCAATAGGCTAGTTTGTTTAAACTTATTTATTGAAAATAAATATTTATTTTATTAAAAGTAGTTTTTATTTTTTTGATTTGTCTAAACTAGGTCTAGTTAAAAAATAATTTTCTATTTATTTTAAGAAACAAATCATATTTGTTTTTTAAAAAGTATTTTTTTGAAAAACATTTATTTTAAAATTATTTTTAAGTTTACCCAAACTGGTCCAATATCTCAAAAAAAAATTGTTATTAAATTTTTTATATTTGAGGGGGCTAGCATTTTAAAAGAAAGAAAATTTGGAATCAATTAGCAAAAAAAAATGACCAACATGTGATATGATTGATAAACAATTTTATTTCTTAAACATATCATAAGTTCGATCTCAGGATGTATATGAAAAAACAATTGTTAGAAAAAAAAAATAACAAAAACAAAAGCTGCCATTTAATAGTATTACTTTGACTTAGACTAACACTATCCCAACCCCCACCCGCCCCCAAATAAATAAAATAATGCATGTTTGTTTCAAATTAATTTTTTAAGCTCTCAGAAGGCTAAGATAATATCCTTGTAATAAACTTTTTTTTTTTCTGGACGAAATTAAATAACAACTTATTCCAGACAGTAACTTTTAAATAATCAAGATTGTGCACACACTTCTCATAACTTGTGCTAGTACCTTTTCCCTTCATAAAACCACTTATGGCTCCGTTCAATTTAATTAGGCTGCACAAAACATCAAATATGCATGCTACCTAACGTAAGATCATGTCAGAGTGATCACCAAATTAGTCCCTAAAATTACAAGCATTGATCAATTCAATTCGAGAAGAAGAAAAAAATGTCATTTAATCATTGGTTCCTAACATAACTAAACACTATTCATTTCAGTATCTGAAATAACTATTTTAGTTTGTGCATTAAACAGAATAAATACTTTTTATATAATTAAAACTCATGATAAATATATATATTTGAATATATAAACAATGTTTTGAATTTACAGTGAATAATATGGTTATTAACTATTGATAATTTCTTTTAAAATATTATTGCATTTCAATCTAGAGACAAAGATAAAAAGATCGAATGAAAAGGATAGATAGACGGTGAAGAAAATAAAGTACACAGATAACGATAGTAGTTTGAGATGACAGAAATTCTTTTGGCTGGTTGGAAGAATACTTAGTGATATAACAAATATACTGAATTCGCAAATAAAGTATATCATTCTTCATCACTTCACATTTACCGAATCTGACAAATAGTTCTTAAAGGCAGGCCAGAACAGATTCCCTAACAGAATAGAGTATAATTTCTTATGATTTAGACAAATATTGCAGCTAGTAGATTTCTAAATATGAACAATATAAATAACAAAGCTAAGGACTGGCTTTCTATTCATATATTTTGCGGAAACCAATGACATCGTACAACTCATGTAACCTAGTAGGCTTTGTTGTTGAATTTTGCAGACACAGAATAATGTAACCAGAAAAGTAAACTCCTAGTAAATAGTAAGAGAACTTCTCAATTCTTATAAATATCATGTAAGTCACATTAAACATGAAGGTGTTGATAATCCTTTGTGCCCTTTAGCTAGTGGGGCTAGTCTAGTGGAGAGTGTTCGCCCTGCAGAAGCATTGGTATTTGGTAGCACATAAAAAGTACGCACTTTATAAATTGGAAATGGCATAAGATGACAATTGCAAAACAAGTATTCTGCTATGAAATTGAAATCACAAGGGACTATATGAATGGCCAATCAAAAATGGAAGGAACACTGGATCCTCTGCAGCAGCTTTTCAACCATTATTCTCTGCTGAGCACCACTCAATGTCTCAGTTCATAATCGCATTAGCTACAACAATAGTTGTGTGTGGAGATGCTGCATCGACCTAGATGAAAAAGTTCAGAAAGGAAAGCAGAAATTAATAGAATGAAATTTCACCAACTCTAACTCAAATGATGGTCAAGCATATGCTTCATACGAGACAAGTCCATTTAAAGAAGCAAAAAAAAAAAGAACGTAATATGGCACGCTAGAGATAGAGGGTGTCTGCATACCCAAACACGTCCATTTAAGCCAACTGCTATCTCAAAGGACAGTTTCTTCCCTAAAGCATCAAGTACTGGACATGTGGGAGAACTGAGAAGCCTACAAACAACACACAATCTCTCATGTCAAGATCTTTTAATGTTATGCATAGACAAGCAAAATTAAATTCCACAGCCATACATCCTTGATTGACCTGTTGTACACTCAAACATATAGCCATCTTTTAGGGCACCAAATTCTGCAGCTTTCCCACTGGCTAAACAAACACCAAAACAAAATAAAAGGCAGGGTTAGGTCTGCAAAAATAAAACAAACAAATTTAAACGTAAACAACAAAAAAAAATCTATAATTAAGTTAAGAGGCACAGAAAAACAAAAAAGATAAAACACCTACCATCAGTGCACGATAGCTCTGGATTCATTCCAGGGTTTGCTTTTATAACCCGCACGTAAATCAAAGTACCTATCTGCAGGTGAAGCATTAGGCATAAGAAAATATAACCCACAGAAACATGATAGACCAACCAGACAGCATTGTTTAACACCCAAAGAGTAAGAACAAGTCAAGTGCTAGTTTGACAGCCAAATCAAAAGAGATGAAAAGGAAAATGTGAATAACTTCATTTCTTACAAGAATTAATACAAGCATAAAACATAAACTCTTAGAAGACTGGCTTAATTAGGTTAACCAACAATGCATCTTTGGTAATTTGTGGCAGTAGCAAAATTCAAAGATAGCAGTCAAAAAGCACTTCCTGCTTCATAGTCTTAATTTTACACTAAAAGATAAATAAAAACACAAACTGTGTTGCTGACTTGTTCTTCCATATTCAGTGAATCCAAGGAATTTGGGCAGACTACAAGGAGCAGCCACATGTGTTGTTAGGATGCCTTTGTAAATCCCATTTGGTAATGTTCTATTTTCCTGTCTTATGGCATAATTCATATCAAGAAATACTTATAACCTGCAACTTTGCCCAAAGACACAGACAATTTAAGATGGTTGGAGTTCAAATTTCTAAATTAGACATGGTCACCCAACACAACTTTTCAAGCAGACTAGTTAAGTTACTTAAAAGTGAAAAGATCAGCATTAAGATCATGGCTTGAAACTGATTTCAAAGAGATGTTTTTTTGTCGTACTAGTCAAAGTTACTTGTCCCTCCCATGGTTGACCTCAGTCTTCTGCTAGTCCACAGCACCAAAGCATAATACTAATCCCCTTCACCTATATCTAATTATTTATATTAATGGACAAGGACTACAAAATGAACCTTCAATCCTTTACTTTGAGTACACTGAAAATTCCGCAACAATCGTCATGATTGCAATTTGCAAATACAATTAACTATAGAAAGTTGCAGTGTTTTGAGGTAGACAAGGCTATCACAGAAAGAGATACTTATGATTGTGTTATCCTTATATACTCTGAATAAACATGTTTCTACACTTCCTCAAAAATAAGTTCTAACCACGCAGATAAAGAGATGAAGTGATTTACTGAAACTAAAAACGAAGTATTTTATGCACACCTCAAACCTAGGTATATTTCTTCTAGTTCCTCCTTCAAATGCAAGCACCGGTAAAAATGCTAAAGTTGGTCCTTTTATGTCCACAAGAAAGTTCTGCACAGCAATAAATTGAGATTTTTATCATAGAAACACACAGAGCTAGGTAAGAAACACATTTTAATTATTTTCAAGAAATTAAAAAAAAAAGTACAACAGTTGACATAGAACCAATCAATCCATTCATTTTAAGACTTTAAGGTACACTAGTAAATTCCTTTTGAATATCTTAAATTAACATTTACATGATATTAGTTATGAAGCCACCCTTGATTATCAGCCCGTCATTGTAGAAAGAAAGCAAGTAAGCAAGAAATAAAGCAAGCATAAACAATTTATTAGCCGCTTTCTTTCTTTCTTTATTACTTTCTTCCATATTTGTTTTCTTGACATGTGTCTTTGTAGTTTTAGGAAAAAACTTATGGTTTTAAGGAAGGGTAACACCATCATGCCATGGCTAATTCTCTTTTTAAGTCCATAGTCCTCATTAACAACTTAAGTCTGAAGACAGTTAAATAATAGAGCCTAAATAAAACTTGAAGCCAACAACAAAGCTTGAAAAACAAAAAAAAAATAAAAATTTCCTTACATCTGATCTGGAGTCTACAACAATTCCAAGAACAGAATCCTCTGCATATGGCACATACTGAACAAAACAAAAGAATCAGAATATGGAAGAAAAAAGATAGCATTGTTCTGTTCCTAGGGGAAGAAACATTAAAATCCTACTCCATACATAACGAGAAGGTAAATTACATAACATAATTCAATGCTAAAAAAAATTATAAGCACTTTAGAAGATATTCTTCTGGAAGAATGTAAACTGATATTCATCTTAACAGCGATAACTTAATTCCCATATATGATAGAATATCTACGAAACTATTAAAATGGAAGAAAATGCACAGACATTTAACCTAATTTTGTGACTGCAATTGAATATTTACTTAATTCAAGAGGGTGTAAAATAGACCCAAAGCAAACATAGAAAAAGGTCCTCCACAAATTTCTTTGACAGATACTATCTTCCAATGTAATGACAAACAAATTTTGACACTTACAAATGGCATTACACTGAAATCGAAACAATTTATTTGAGGATATTATTCCCACCATCTTTGGTTTAGCCATCTTGTTGTAGATCAAAAGTATATTAGCCCCTTCTACTAAAAAAGCTCCAGGAATACATGTAAGATAAACTTATGCTTGATTTAAAGGAACATATTTATAGCTATTGGAAATTGGACAGTAAATTCATATAGCACTAAGAAAGGAGCATACTAACCAGTAACAATGAAAAGTCAGCATTGTCATGTCAGTCAAAGCCATGCTTTTACACATTAATACATAGCTCATGACCACAGAATCATACTCACCCTCTTCTGAGAATTTTCAACCCAGTATTTATGAGGCTTTGAGAACCTGAGTCTGCCAGCCTTCATTACAGAAATTGCATCACAATCCTAGAAAATTGACATAAGCGAGAGTCCCTTATTATTAACAGGATTGAAAAGAATGAACAAAAAGCAAGAACAATCATCATGTATTATTTCCTTTCTGTTTATAAGATGCTAAATGAGGAGGATGAATCAAAAAATACAAAATCAAAAGCAAGACACCCTGAAAGTTTACGATAACAAAGTTTTGAGTTCCATATCACTTCATTGCTAAACAGAAAAAAAAGCCACTTCATAATATCTAAGAGAAACTCATATACTTATGTTGACCAAAATGATTTTAAAACTTGAGAGAGCTGAGAATCTGTACTGTGTCTAACATGCATTTAAACTAAAAAGGAAGTATGAAGGTATAAAAAGGCATTCCAAAATTAGTTATCGTCTGATAAACATTCAAGCTCTTGGGAAATCATCCCTTAAAAAGTTTTTGTTAAGGGAGTAGAACCAAGCCACTTAAGTACTCCACCGAGCATAACATATTGCTCTATATGAGACTTTGGCACCCCATAGTACCTAACTCTCTATCATTGTAAAAAATGATACATGTGTGTGAGCATGCACATGTAGTGTAGAGCCAACAAAAACAGAGATAGACAGGAATTCAAATGTCAAATTGTCAATGGAATGTTCTAAATTTTCAAAAAACTAGAGACCTACCTGTCGTAGACCGCCTCCAAGTTTAATTGTGTGGTTTATCATTTTAGAAAGATCAAGAACCACATCTCCAGGACACTATAAAACCATTGACATAAATTATAATTATAATTAACATACAAAACAATGCTCCGTGTTGTATCCATCATGCACAACAGAGATGAATAAGGGCAAGCACTCACCACTGATTGGTCTACTAAGTTTGTAAATGAACTGGTGGATTTTGTCTCCATTTATTGAACACAAAAAGGACCCAGAATAAATAGCCCTTCAACAACTCTTATTTGTAACTGTGAAAACCATTCAGCATCACACTAAAGTCACTACACAATCAGAATTGCCACCAGTCACAACAAAAACAGTAAGAGCATTATGATAAAGTCACCTGTTAAATGTCTATACCTCTCAGCTACAAAATTCTTTCAATGACAACACCAAAGGTCCAAAAGAGAGCATAACAGTTCGGTCACAACAACACCTAGGCAAAGAAAAAATTAAAACTTTAATAAGTAAACAAAATCATAAAACTTAAAAGTGATACCTGATACAGCAATACGGATTAAAAGCAATTCATCCACAAAACAAAAGCAATTCAGAGACATACAGTGATACCGATCAAAGCTATCCCTCTCCGAAACCTTGAGAAAACTAAAAAAGTAGCTAGTCAAATAAGCTGCCAGAGTTTAAGACACAAAAACACATGAATCATATTGTTTTTTTTTTTAAGGCAAAAGAAAGATATTATTATTAATAAAGAGACATATCATTCCAGTACTCAGATTGTGTCACATATCCCCAACAAAACAGTACAGAATGAATCCCAATAGACCATAATTTAGGCTCACAAGAAGCAACCCCAAGGTACACCACCTAATGTTACTCAAATAATTCCACACCTCCTTCCAGAACAAACCATATCATTCCCTGGCAACCACATAAGTATAACTCAACCATTTCTATATAAAAACAAAAAAAAAAAAACAAAAATCAAACACGCAGCATATTAATAATTTATATATTCATGCCACATTAACAATCACCATAACATAACAACATAAATTATACCAGAGATAAACTTCTAACCCCCTTACTCTCTAGCTTTTCGAGCATGCAGAAAAAAGAAGGGGGAAATTCAAAATTTATCATAAGCCCAACATTAAATAAAAAGGGAGAGAGAGATGCTTACAAGGGCTGAATGAGGTAAGTTGTCTTGTTGAGAGGTTAGGTTAGGTTTGAGTGTTTGAGCGAAGGGTCAGAGACGAGAGAGTGAGTGTGTATGGTAATGAAAGTGCGACGATAGGTCTCCTTGCTAAGTTCACTTCCCTTTCTTCTCATTAAATTTATTGGCAAAATGACGTCAATGGATTTTATTTACAAACTTTTTATCAAAAGGAGTTCCTCTTTAAATATATTATGGAGGGTCTGTTTCGTAAGGATTTCACTAAAAAGAATGGCAAAACAGCTATGTCACCATTTGTATATGCGAAAACATACTTGTATATGTCAGCTTAAAATTCAAGGCATATGCATTGTCCCACCATCATTCATCCACCTCATGCCCCTTCACCAATGTATACCATGTCCATCATCTACCATGGGTTTCGCCAATGGGACTAGCGTATCCAACATATTTCGCCATGGTGGCTGGCAAAATAGGGTAAGGGTTGGGTTTTGTCATTGTGACGGGCGAAATAAGGGTAAGACGTAATTAAATATTATTTCTCATTATAACAAATCATATCAATTTTAAAAAAAAATCAAAATAAAGTTAAAAATATATTATATTAATCATCAATTACAATAGTATTTAATTTTTTTCCGTTAAAATTAATCATCCCTAATTTAACTATAATCAATTACAATCATATTTAATTTTTTCCGTCTAATTTTTTTCCGTTAAAATCAACATGCCTAATTTTTTTCATTAAAATCAACCATCCCTAATTTAACTACAATAAATTACAATCGTATTTAATTTTTTTCCATTTAATTTTTTTCGTTAAAATCAACCATGCATAATTTTTTTTCCATTAAAATCAATCATCCCTAATTTAACTATAATCAATTACAATCGTATTTAATTTTTTCCGTCTAATTTTTTTCCGTTAAAATCAATCATGCCTAATTTTTCCGTTAAAATCAATCATCCCTAATTTAACTATAATCAATTACAATCATATTTAATTTTTTTTGTTTAATTTTTTTCCGTTAAAATAAACCATGCCTAATTTTCTCCCGTTAAAATCAACCATGCCTATTTTGCTAGTTTTACCAGCGGAACCTATGGGGGATGGATGCATGCATGGCCATGCACATTGAGTTTCGCCAATGGTGGTGGCGAAAGCAACATGTCCGTGAATGCTTTTTGCTTTTTCCGTGCATGAATAGTGATGTTGCAGGATGTTCCGTAGCTGGCGATATGCATGTTTTGTCAATCTTAATAACGAAAGCCCTAAAATAAAAGACCTCCTCCTGAATAATATGTTTGAAAAGAGACCTCTTTTGATAAAAAGTTTGTAAATAAAACTCATTGACGTCATTTTGCCTAAATTTATTATTACCAATTATACCCTTTTAACCCTTTTGTTCCTCCGCACACCCCACAATTGTGTTATTCCTTTAAACCTCCTTTACACCTTATCTTTATTATTATTACTATTTAAACCCTAATTTGGAATCCCTCATCTTTACTCATTCTTATTATTCTTTAAACCTTCCTATCGTATTTCCCTTCAAACATATTCATAATAATGTACATCATAATTTCTTTTGAAAACAATGGGACTTTCTATTTACACCAAGTGCCTACTCAATTTTGTATGACTTCTAGAAATAGCTATGTTTATTTTTTTAAAACATGGTTCTAGAAATTACTTTCCAGAATTCATATATACTATTCTAGAAAGGTATTTTTGGAAGGTTTAAATATTTTTTTTAATCCTTGTAATTTAGATTTTTTTTCTTTTCATCCTTGCAAAAAAAAAAAAACTTTCTAATCTCTACAAATTATGTATGTTTTATTTTTAATCCTTAAAGCACTTTATATAGTGCCTTAAACAGTGAAAAAACATAATCTAAAGCGCTATAAGACGAAAAATAAAACAAACATAGTTTATATGGACTAAAAACAAAAAAAAATTACAATACGAAAAAAAGTGCTTAATTGCAAGGACTAAAAAAATATTTAAGTTTTTCTAAAATTATCTTTAATAATATACATAATTTTGGGAACTACTTTTTGGAATGGATTTCGAAATGGATATATGTTGTTCTGGAAAGTGAATTCTAGTAATTTTTTATTTGTTTATCTCATCATACCCTTATTTCTTTTTTAATTTAATTTTTTACATTTGAACATGAAATACCATTTTAGTAAGATGCCCGAGGTGATGGACATGCCAACCGATGGAGAACAAAATAAGGTTGTTGATTGTAGTGAGGCATTCAACACTACATAGGTAAGTGTTGGTTGTCATAACCATGACTTGGCGAAAATATTAGTGGGTCATTCATATGTTGGGCAACTGAGTGTTGAAGAGAAGTCTTTAGTCAATGATATGATAAGGAACATGGTGAAGCCAAAAAGCATACTACCTAGTGGATCATAATGTACATAGTGTCACTACTATGAAACACATTTACAATGTCTGACAAGCCTATTGATCCTATCAGAAAGGTCCTAGAACGGAAATGCAATACTAGGTCAAATTATTGGAACATGATCATTATGTGTACTGGCATAGAGAGATAGACGGTTCAAATGTTATTAGAGATATATTTTGGTTACATCCAGGCTCCATTGAACTTCTTAGTACTTTCTCAATTGCTTTGCTCGCTGATAGTACTTACAAATACTGATTGCCGCTACTCAAGATTGTCAATGTCACTTCAATAGAGTTAACATTTTCTGTGGCATTTTCTTATGTGGAGTTTGAACAAGCTAATAACTTTACTTGGGTACTAAAACAGTTAAGAGAATCGATTATCAATCGATAATGAGTTACCAAAAGTGATTGTAACAGATAGAGACATTGCTTTGATGAATGCAGTGCAAATAGTTTTTCCTAACTCTTCTAATTTATTATGATGTTTTCATATCAACAAGAATGTGAAGGTATCAAAATTGTGGTTATCGTGTAGGGCTAAAAAGGTATAATTGATAACAATAATTTTAATGAGAAGGAAATGGGTGAACTAGGCAAATAGAGAGCTATATTTAGCAATTTTTTTTTACTTATAAACACAAACTGAGTAAGCATACCCATTCCACCACAGGTTAAGTCCAGATTAGTTAAGTCGTAAGTGGGCCGAGTCACATTTTTAACATATTGAAATTTGCAATGTTTTAGCCCACTTGGCCCAAACCCGTGGTGGGCACAGGTTGACCCCTGCATTACGACCCATCTTGTCGACTTTATACTGAAGCCTAGTAATAAAGGTAGATTTGTGTTGGGCCATAGTTATTCAGTTTATTTACAGTGTATTTGAGAATAAGGTTTTGGAAGAAAAGGGAAAGGAATATTTTTTTTTGCTTAAATATGTTTGTTATACATGTAATATAATCTATTTTGATTTTACTATCTAAACTTCACTTTTTTTTTATTTTACTATCTTAATTTTTTTTTATGTTTGATATTAGTACTGGTCGACTGTCGATAATCAAAATCTGTTAAATAATGATGTGACAGACTAACAAAGTATCACACTATTAGTTGAGTGATGAAATGTCAGGCCAACAGAGTGTCACAACATCAATTAACAGGTCCTAATTGACAAAAATACTAAAATCAAACATAAAAATATTTCAAGTAGTAAAATTAAAAAAACAAAAAAGTAAAGTTTAAGTAGTAAAATAAAAAGACTATATTACAAATATAAAAAACATATTTAAACCATATTTTAATTTTTATTAATATTCTCTGATAATTTATTTAAGATGAAATAATAATAATATTTTTCTTGAAGAAGAAAGAAATAAAATAATATATTATTATAAATTTATTAGTTTAGTCTATTGTTTATTTTATAACATTATATAAACATCTTAATTTAAAAATAAAAAATTTGTCTCACTTTTTCTTTTATTTTCAAACATATATTTGTATCCTTTTACAAAAAAGTTTATGAAAGACTAGAATTTGTCACTTAATTACAATTATAAAATACTTTTACATAATTACAACTGGTCTTTCTATTTTTTTTTGAAACTTTTTGTCTTTCTAGTTTCTACACGAGATGCATGGAACATCTTATGTTAGGTGTAAATTAACCTAATTTATATATATATATATATTTCAAATATTTTAATTAAACATTTAATTATTTGAATCAACTATCTTTAATTGAGAAAAATATACATTTTTGCTTTTACCTGAAAAATTTATAATTCCTTAATTGTATTTTTTATTTTATATATAATACTATTTGTACTTTATTTTTAAAATATTAAGTGAATACAGCTTCAATTGATTTTCTTAAAATATTATTTTAGATTATATTGGAAGTAAATATATTATAGATTTTTTTATAAACTAACGTGGAAATCTGTGCATTACACGGATTTTAAAAAAAATGAAAGAATAAATAATAAAATGAGTAAAATTAAAATAGAAAATTTAAAAAACTATTCAGTAAACACGTGATAGGACAATTTTAATATAGATATAGATAATCTAGTGGTTGATGAGAAAACATTTTTAACCCATAAAAGAAAAAGAAAACATTTTTTTTTATAATAGCATAAGTAATTCAAGACATTAACACTTTTTTGTTTTGACACAAAGGGATCATGTCATTTCTTTCGTAATAAAAAAAAAAAAGAGCGCGAATACATGTAAGAGTGTGATCATAGACTTGTAAGCTAACAAAAGATCTAGACACCCTCATCAAAGAGTGGCTGACTTGATTAGCTTTGGCTACGAATGAACTTAATATGATAGTTCTGAATATTGAAAATATACTACTAATAGTTCCAAAGAATAGCTCTTGGCTCATCTTATAACACTCAGGACATAAACACTTAAAAATGATTATGCATATAATAAGAGAAAAATGATTATGCATTTCTTGTGTAATTTTCTTTTACATAATTATTCAATCATAATCTATTATATATAAAAATTTTGTTGATTTTTAAAATAATTATTTTAAACTAATTTAAATGATTATCTGTAACAAAATTATTTTATATTATCAATGTATATAAGTATTAAACTCATAACAAAATCATCTTATAACGCATTTGGTTTCATGTCTTGGACATGATTTTTCACATCTTAAATGTGATTCTAAGAAACTAATAATTATAATTTTCACATTCCAAATATAATTTTATATTTCTTAGCAAGTTTTCAAACATGCTATTATTAATTTATTTGTTTAATCAATTTGTGCCACGATTATTCTTGAGAGTGTTTTTGAAATGAGCAATTATACAAGGATTATAGATTATACTCAATCATATCGGATACTCCGAGGAAGGTCTTGGTTGATGATTTGTGCTTGCAAAACTGAATATAGTCTACTATAATCTTTTCTTTAATTATACATTTCAAGATGTCTTTTTTACAACGGTCACCTAAGTAGTCATCATGATTCCTGAAAGATAATTATCATGCAAAGTAACATATAGGACTTTAATTACATCATATCATATGAATAATAATAATAAAAATCAATCTTGCACGTCGGTGAAGGCTAAAATTTCTTCAAATTTGCTTCTCTTTTTCCTCTTCTTATTTTTTTTATCCCCCGGTTAATTAAATAGATTTGGCACCCCATTCTTTCATAAATATCAATGAATCTCTTCTCTTTTCTTTTCTGATCCCCCCCATTGATCAACTAATGCACGCCTGAGTTATCGTCAAGAGTCACAAGTGTAGGAATTTGGCCATGGTTAACAAAATCAATTTTATTCAATCTTAAGCAACACAAAACTTCCTCTGGAAGTTCCTCTTGCTTTTGTGCCTACAAAAGCATAACAAAGAGGGTATTAAAATGTAGAAGCATACTAATACACCAATTAATTAGGCAAGAAGGAAGAACATGGGCACTAAACATCCATAGTCCTGACTAATCTTTACTTGACACGTAATCGAATTTTTTAATTCATGAGAAAAAATTAATTTTACTCGGCTACGTGTAATGTAGAGATTAGTTGGGATTATTATAGTTCTAAATGATGTAATAATTTCTTCTTAACACATAATAGCTTGATCAACTTCATTACTTAAATGTCCAAACTAACTATTGCAAGAACATAGTATACCTGGATAGTTAGACCAACATCAAGTATTCCATGCTTTACACGGTCTCGGAGTGAATCAAGTCCTTTCCTTGATATATAGCTAAAGCGATGTATATCTAGGTCTATCTCAAAGTAGTTAGGTCCCTGTAATTAAAAAACATAAATAATGTGTAAAAATATGTGGTGCAGAAGAATCAATCTACATGGTAAAATGAGCTTCATGCCCATGCTAAAAGAAATGTCAAGATAAAAAGAACTTCAGAAAGATCTTTGTTACTAAGAAAAGAAGAAGAAAAAAAAAACTTCTGTTAAACAACTTAACATAGATTGTGCCACCTTAAAGTTAAGGGTGTGTTTGAGATAGCTGAGAAAATTAAATTATTTCAATAATCGATTATAATCAGAATTAATATTTGTAGGTAAACTTGTTGAAATATTAGACACAAAATACTACACATCCCTTTCTAAATAACCAGAATCCAATATTCATGTCAATCACCCTGAACACTTGGATTACCACATTTGTAACTTAATGTATTTAATATAGTGCAGAATGAGGACATAACTTTGGAATATATCCAACTCTAAACGCAGAGGAATTTGTATCATTTGTGTGAGTGTGTGTGTGAGGGGGTGTTTACTAGCTTGAGGGTTTTATTACGGGTATCAAACGAACCATTAATAGATGGAGGAATCTTAAGGTTCATTATACCAAAACATAATAAACTAACAAATGACAAAGGTGTGTAAAAATATGTCAAAATCATGATGAGCTCAATTCTCATGCCATGAATATGTTGAAGATTGCTATTTCATGGATTCCTTCAACTGAGAAGTAGACACATATTTTGAGCCAAGCAAGTCATAAGTTTGTATACACCTTATAGAACTCGTGCTGAGGACGTGACAACACTGGCTTGCCATTGTAGGCATTTATAAGCTTCTTCTCTGCAGAATACAGATTAAGGTCCTCTGAATTAACTACTCCAGCCAAAAATTTTAGTCTCTCCCTATAGGGAACCACACTTTCCTTTGTATACCCTTTCACCTTTTCCGTCTCATCATCTATTAATCTCTGTTAAACAAATACTGTTATTTAACTTAACAAATAATTGAAGCTAGGAAACTGCAACAATATCAAATTGGAATTTCACTTCTCTTCCTAAAGTCTGGAAGATTAGAAATTAAGAATATATTGCAATTTTGAGAAGGTAACTACTAGAAAGCTTATGAGCATGTCATACTAAGGACCTACTTCAAAAGGGTACTTAACAAGTTTTAACATGTGTATCTAGATAGTACATGAAAGCAATCGGTTATTGGAAACAAAATCAAATATCTGTGTACATTTTAAGGGTAAGTAAACCAAAGGAGATTATTCTGTCTAATAGGATTAGCCCTTAAAAGTAAAAGAGGACAGACACACATGCAAATAGATATGATGTTAACCAAGTCAAGCTTGTTCTAAGCATCCAGTTTGTTTTTTTAACTCAAAAAGGTATGTACTACTCAGTTAAGTTTTAAAACATGCCCCCCTATGTGGGTTGACAATTTCTCTTGATAAAACAGAATAGGCCCTGAACAAAACATAGTAGAACTAGTGATGTCAAAAAAGTACTTAACTGCCAAAATTTCAATGGAGGATATGGCTTTTTCTTGAGTGCAAGGAAATGAATAATTAATGTAAGGACAATTCAATCAAACATTGAGATTATACTTCCTTTAGGAAACATAAGAAGAAATCTGGCACTAGCAGCAAGTGAAGGATTTCTTTACTTCCTTTTTAGGGTAACATTTTGTAAGCTTGCAGATCTGAAAGTTTAATGAAGTAACTATTGATGAGAAGATATACCTTGATCATCCCCATAAAATTTGGTGAGATCTCTTTCTCAAAATTCTCAGACAACTTAAAATACAGAACAAGACTCAAGCCTTCCCCATTGGCATCACCAAGGAACACACTAGCAGCATATGTTGGCAACTAAGGCAAAAGAAACATAATTATGTAAGCAGTCTCTAATGTTGTTCAAGTAGAAAAACAACAGCTATAGACCTCATCAAAAGTGAATATTTGTGACTTGTGAGTATAAAAGGAGCAAATACGTAGTCTAGGACCAAACCTGTATATTAACAATGAGGAGGGAAGGTAAACTCTCATTTTCTTTCACAGGTGGAAGTTCAAGATGCTTAGCTATGTGACTTATCTTCTTAGGACAAGCAAATAAATCAACACCTATTGGTACGTATGGGCAGGATTCTGGAGCAGGGCACTTCTGCTTATCTCTGAATAACTTATTATCACATATAATATCAGTCTTTCAGAAGAAACAAAAATAAAACCAAAGGTCTAACTAACTGATGAATATGTGCATAAAATGATAGAAGATTGACAGATACAATTTTCTCACGTGCCTGAAAAAATTTTCACCGCGAAGCTTAAACACTGAAGGCGAAATCGCAGACCATGTACTAGGTAAAGGCTTTTCTTAAATAGAACTTGGAATTTGAAGCCCCGCCCTAGGACGGTAAAGAAATTTCTCAGATGAACCTGTCCATCCACTGATTAGTATCACATCATAATTATGAGAAGTTTGGATATATGTATTGATATAAAGTTCCTAATATTTTACTGCTTAGACAAGTTCAAACGATGTAGAAAAGTAACAATATGGATGTAACAAATAGGGCAACACACAAAAGATTATTGACTGATATATTAAATACAGATTGCATTCTTATTGTTGGACAAGGAATCCTCCAAGGTGTTCACAATTTCACATTGAGAGATTTTAAAAAACAAAGTCTATATAAAGAACAAAGACCAAAACATTGGAAAATCTTACACGTAATGTACTAACATGATTCAGTCTTGTCATGTCCATCAATTGAAGTCCTTTTTACTGAAAGCATGATAACTGTTGATTGCTTTGTGCTGTTTTCTTGAGTTTTCTCGCCACTCTTATAGTTACCTCCATCTACTTTGAGGTAGCTTTCATAAAACTCCTCATATTTACGACCTGAATCTAAAATGCAGGATGCACTTTCATACTGGAGTAGCTGAGTATTTGGGGCACTTCCCAAAGAATTGTTGGGAAAGGGAAACCAATCTGCCATCCAGAAGGAAGAAACAGATAAGTGCCATTAGGAAAGGAAGAAACAATTCTGAAATAGTTATTAGGAACTACAAGACATGATTGCATTACCTCCATGCACACTGCTGAATTCATCATCTGAATCGGATCCTATAATGCTAACTGAGTCAAACCATGCTTCTTCTTGGTATTTTCCTGCTTAATATATACAAGTGTTCAGCATGTTTACCAAAGGTAGCAATGTCAACTTCATGAAATCCATCAAGCTAAATACAATAAGAAACATCTTCAATGACAACAACAACAACAATGACAAAGCCTTATCCCACTAAGTGCAATCAGTTGCATGAATCACAGTTAAATGGATTCATATCTTGCATGAGGGAAATCAAGTTATTGATGTGTTGGCCAAACATGGTTTGGAGCTTCAGAGTTCTACTTGTGATTTTGATGTGGGGCCTTTTTTCATTTCTAATGCCTTAAAGGCAGATAAAGCTTGTACTACCTTTCCTGAAGGTATCTAGTTTCGAATAAAATTGCTCATTCATAAAAAAAAATCTACATGAATAACCCATTGGACTTATTCAAAGACGACCAAATAACCAATCATCAAAGAAAAAATCATTAAAATCACAAATAACCAAAAAAACCAAAATGAATGCATGATATAATTAACTCACTAGTCATTATAATTCTCACTTTAAGACAATCATTGATTAACAAAAATCTCCTGATAGTTTTGTATTGCAGCAAAGAAGAGGGGAGAAGAGAAAACATACCATTTGCATCAATTTGACTATGACTATGGTATTGAGTGAGATGAAATTTCATGTTTGAAACCTCTGATCTTCTGCAGGGGGCTGAAGCACCATTCTCAAAGTCCAGGTGAACAAAGTCACTGAGAGAGAAGTCTCCCACACGGCTTCCGGCATTGCTAACCCTTTCCAAAGGCAAATCAGGAAGTGCAGTGGGAATGTTTCCTCTGCGTTTCCCAGACTTTTGTTTTCTTCTTTTCTGACCACTGCTCTTTCTGTTTGGATTTGAGGCACAGCTCCCCATTGTGGTGGAAGTAATCTTCTTCACTAATCCGGCCAACATTTTGTCTTTATTATGTATCACCACAAAAAAAGATTAAGCAGTACTAGTGTATCTATGATTAACCCCCCTGAGAAGAAATTAGAACCTTGCATTCACACAAACAATCAAATTTGTACTGGATCAGCTCAAAATATGGAAGAAATGCATAAAAAAGAAAGGGTTATGGTTAATTTATATATATACTAGGATGAGAAATCAACTTAATTTAATAAAAGTGGCTTTACCAAATAATCAACTAAATCGTTCAACAGCTAGCACATATGCATGTATACATATATACCTTAAGTTAAAAAAAAAATAGCAATCTAGACAATGATACACCTACGACTGATTATAACATGGAGGCCATCAAGGTGATCACATAGCTTTGTCTGCCACACACCACCTCAATTTGAAGAAAAACACCTGAAGAAAGCAAGAATATAAATAAATAAATAAATAAATATATACACATCCTTCCATATAAGGATAATATTATTCATACAAAAAATAAAAAGAAAGATTCATAAAATGATTATTTTGGCTTGCAAGAGTTGACAAAAACAAAACAAGATGTAACAACGTTGGTCTGGATTCATCGTACATGTTCACATGCATACAATCCTAGCAACACATACGTGCTGATTGCTGAATAATGTTGTGCTGAATAATGTTGACGGGGTAACTAACGCACATAAAAGTTAAAACAACACACATCACAAGTAGCATGAGCGAGTCACATGAAAACAAAAGCATACATATGATATGAGAAAGAACACATTGATAAATAGGGAAGAAGAAGGAACATAATATATAATATATAGTATACACACAACACATGCATGCACAAAGGATCAAAAAGGCTTGAATAAAACCAAAAAACATGTATATTTGAGAAAAGGGTCATTGACAAAAAGATCAATGATGATAACAAAAGAAGAAGAATTGAAGGATCCTATTGATGATCACCTAGGGGGGTACGGTATGAAGGAATCGAAGAGGTGGTGCCGGTAGCATAAAGGAGGAACCGTCGTTCCCAAAAAAGGAACTATGATTCCTCTCTCTTGGCTAGCTTCTCCTACGTGTGGTGGTGTTGGTAGAGGTTTCCTTTGTCCTTTAACTCGTTGTTGAGACGATGATGAGAACAAAAGAAAAGACAAGAGAAAAAAAGAAGAGGGGTTCCAACCAAAATGAAGAGAGAGACAAAAGATTTTGACAACTGCACCCAACACAAACACAACACAACCCCTCCAATCAATTCGGATCCTACTTCGTTGTTAGAGTCTTTATCCCCGTCCTTTCAAATCTCTTTCCATGCTTCTCTCTCTCTCTCTTCTCATTGTCACAAACTATAAATACTTTTTTTTCTTGCCAAGTAACCAGCATCAAATGATTCATGTCAAAGGTAAATTTTTTTTATTAAAATGAATTATTTCTAACGTAGTTTTCAATGTTGGTTGACACTTGACAACAATTAAACCATTTAATTTCTAGAGTAAATATTACTACTAGTACATGCAAGATACACTTGGTGTTTGGTATAAAGAAAAAAAAAACTTTGGGTCATAGAACTTGTCCATTACTACACAAAAATGCTCTTCTACGACTCGCGATCAAAGAGGGTTCTAATAAAATCAATGTCTTAAAAAATGCACTGACATTTTTGTAAATAATCTCAACTTTTCAAATACAGTTTTGTGAAAACCGTCTCCGAAACGTCCATTCAAAGATGGTTTTAACAAACATCGATGTTGAAATAAGATACTCAGCATTGGTTTTAACAAAAATTGAGGGCGATAACCACGGAGATGGCGAGCACGACCGCGAGAGCGAGGACGAGAGGGAGCAGAGCTTGCAAGAGGTGGAGGTTGTGAAGAAGGAAGAGGAGAGCGAGGAGGGAGACTCGGATAGTGATGCCAAGGACGACAAGTATAGCCCGTGAGGCGTGACGAGCAAGCAGAGGGATGACTTCGTCAAGAGCGGATCTGAGGAGAATCAGTATGCTCACCATGATGACGGGGAAGAAGAAGTCGACAAAGCCAGAAGCCCTAGGCATCCAAGAGCTTGAAACGCTTGAGTTGTTGGACAAGCCTTCACTAGTTCCCATTAAAAATGAGTCTTTTTCTGAAATTGATGTACACTCAGAGAATGTTTGTATTGAAGAGGATGTTTTAGCACCCTTTTTGAAGTTTTTCAAAGGAAGTAGTGATTCTGTGGTGGAGGAGGAAGAAGTCGGTGGGGTGTTGGAAGGTTCTAAAGAAAGGGGTGATGAGAGTGAAGAAGCTAAGAAGGTTTGTGCTGAGTACCCTGAGCCCAAACCTGGGCATTTTGTGGTTGGTGTTGTTGTTATTGACGTATGCTGTAATTCAGTTAGTTAGTTAGTAGTTAGTAGTTAGGAGTTAGTTAGTTTGACAGGAAGGTTGTTGTAGTTACATGTGTAGTGTATATAAAAATAATAGTGATCATGAATGAGAACACTACTACAAAAAGCAGTTTTAACATCGGCTTATTAACATCGGTTTTGTACAAAATTGATGTTAAGTTAAACGCAGTGGCATATTTGTAAATAAAGTATCTTTCTTAACATCAATTTTCCAAAAAACCGATGTTAATATCATTAGTTAACATCGGTTTTTCAAAAAACTGATGTTAACGTATGATATGTTAACATCGGTTTTCTAAAAAACCGATGTTAATTCATACACGTTAACATCGGTTTTTTAAAAACCGATGTTAACATCATTAGTTAACATCAGTTTTCCAAAAAACCGATGTTAATGCATACACGTTAACATCGGTTTTTGAAAAATCGATGTTAGCGTATGCTATGTTAACATCGGTTTTTCAAAAAATCGATGTTAATATAAACATTTTTTTAATTATTTATATATTTTAAAAAAAATCATATATTGCGTTATTAATTATATTTTAATTAAAAAAATATAATAATTAAGAAACAATTATAAATTCAAAAGGTAAACATTTAAAAATTAAACTAAATTTTTAAAATGAATTTCGTAATTTGAATTTTATTATTATTTAATCAACAAAATTTGATCAGACTTCGCCATATTTTTTGTCATTTGATTAAGCAAAGTTTTTTCTTCACTGCTTAAATGACCAACATACAAATGGAGGTGAAATTTAATATTTTGGTTATTACCAAATGCATTGTGTTAAGAGTAAATAGTGGATGCTACTAAAAAAAAGAGTAAATAGTGTATGTTAATAATTTAATTTTTTACACTAATATTTAATAATAAATTATTATGTACAATTTTTTTTCTCATGTTAGTTATCCTAAAAATTGTAGTAATAATAAATTTTAACTAATGAATGATATAAAAAAATTATATGGTTTCTTTATAGAAATTAAAATCTTGCGTAACTTTTTTTTTTTGTCAAAGATCGATCTACCACAAATGTCCAAATGTAGTGTGTGACTACTATCCAAGTAAGTGTAGGGTCGGATTGATTATTCGTAAAAATTAAACATAAAAATATATAATAACTATTCAACCAAGAAAAGACAAAAAAAAATAATTGTTTAGTCAGATCTCTTTGACCGATAAAATAATTTATTTCAATGGACATATTTCAGAATAAATATAAAAGCATTGTTATTTATAAAAAAAATTCTAAAAATTAATTTAAGATATGATTCTTGCATAATACTAAATACATGCCGTTAAAAAGATACATATTTTAAAAAATGTGATTATATCCCATGAAAATTAATCAACATTATAATGATTTGCTCAAAATGATCCAAATTTTTAAAATTATATTGAGGTTTATAGAGTCAAAAACTTTAATTATGATGATTATTTAAAATAGAAAAAATTTACAATTTATTATATAAAAATAATTGTTAATAATTAAAATGCACTATGCATGATTATTGAAAAACATAAGTATCCATGTATTCCTGATTTTTTTTAATTTTTATTTGAAAACTTTGATTATAGAAGAATAAATCAAATATTAAGTTGTATTTCGATAAATTGTTGGTCCAAATAGTAGTGGGTTAAAGTAAGATTTTGGATTTGGATCTCGTAGATGAAAAAAAACATTGTTAAGTAGTTTAAGACCATCACGTCATTCATGATTCCGACCAATAATCATAATAAGTGAATAATAATTATTGTATTATTCATTGATCTAAGGGATTTTAATTAATTTAAAATATTAAATTATCTATATGTCACATGATTATTGATTAGGATCATAGATAATATGATAGTCCGAATCACTTAATAATTTCTTGATTGAGAGGGAAGAACATATGAAATCATTTTATTTGAAAAGTCAGGTAATCAAGTTCATAGGTAGGATCTTTAAGCATTTTATCTTCAACCATTTTATTTGATTAATCTAGAATATTTCATCTAATTGATTGAGATGATAAAAATTATTTTGGTTATCATCAAACATGTTTCTAAAGCCACTATGAAGCATTGTAACATCATAAAAAAAATATATTTCAATCCATATATTCACTACAAAGAATCATTCATAAAAAAAAATAAAAATGACACAACAATATTCCAACAGAAAAATACAAAGAAACAACACAATAAAATTTGATAGACGACAAAATCACAAGAATCTGATTTTTTTAGAAGTCGTTGGGCCTGTGACTTTTTAGTTTTCCTTTTTTTTTAATATGTTTGAAATAGAGGTCGTAGAATATGTAGGGATTTATTTCTTTTTTGAAATAAGTATTATTAAAATAAAAATTGATTTAATTTATTTAATATGATTATTTTAATATTAAGGATAAAATATTTATTTACTAATAAAAGGTAAGAAAATTGCGAAAAAGAAAGAAATAAATCATGGATAAACTCACGACTTCAAATTGAAATTAAACAAAAAAAAATGAGGTTGCAAGGGGTTTCATGACTTTGGTGAGGACAATTTTTTTTAAGAAAAGGAAAATTAAGAACATTCTAATTTAATTTTTACAACATAGATTTTACTGTGCAAATGTGGTTTACCAATTGTTTAGATTAATAAAGAGAAAAAAATTAAAAGGAATGAAAGAAAACAAATAAAAATTAAAGATAAATATAGTCAAAAAAAGTGTTGTTTAGGCAAATAGAAAAAAAGAAAAATAAGTGGAAATATTAATATTACTTGTTTGAATGAACGTAAAAGAAATAAAAAATAAATAAATAATTATATTAAATTATTTTATATTAATTAAAAAAATACGCAAATATATTTCTAAAACAATTTTTAAAAAATTTACTTTATAAAAAATCATCAGATAAAGGCATCTAATGCACCACAACAGCTCACCCACATTAGTCTTTGTTTTTTATGTCTTTCCCTTTCATATATAATTTTTATTCTCATCATCAATTTTGCTTGGGCCAGCTTTTTATTAGTGGACCATTCACAATGACACAATTACCCCCACTCCATGCATATTTCATTTTTCTATTCTACTGGAAACCAAAAAAACTTGTCTAAAGGAATAGAAACTAACGATTAAAGGGAAAATAAATTGACTTCATCACGTGACTAAAGTTTGTTTCTTTTTTTAAATAAAAAATTACATATTTTTTATTAAATGATTTTATGGAGAAGAATATTGAAGGTGTTCAGAAACTGGCTTTTTGTATTGAATGACATCCTTGCTTCATTACATTAGTGCAAAAAAAAATGTTGCTGTCTTTTGCAAGGTATCAGCAGGGGAAGTTTGATATTTTCATGAAGTTATGAATACTTTTGGGTTTGACTTTGCATATATACTTTTAAGCATTAAGACAATATATTGAACAATATAATGTTTTACGTTTTTTCTTTGGTTAGTTACTGGATTTGGACTCAGAAAGTTTCACTCAAAATTGGAGGGGTATTTTTTACCTTTCACTCAAAATTAACACAATCAAGTGTTAGTGTAGGGGTATTCTTTAGACACTGGACAATAGTTTCACCGCTAGGATTCCCAGCATTTCAATTAAAATTAGGTTTAAATATATTTTTATTTCATTTAAATTGTATTTTCTTTTAATTTAATTTATATAAAAAAAATTATTCAACTTCATTTTTTTAAGTTTGTACTTTTCTAATTTTTATTATTATAAGATATTTTGTTTATTTTTAATGCTTATAAGTTTATGTTTTTTAATTTTAATTTTTAAAAACAAGAACTTATGGAAACTATAAAATAAAAAAAATAAAATCTTAAAAAGATTATAATTAAAAAACGTACAAACTTATAACTTATAAGAATTTATAATAAGCAAAAAAAAATTTACAAAAATCAAAACTGAAAAATTACTGACTCACGAAAACTAAACTTATGAATACCAAAAACGAAAAAACGTTAACTTGAACCAAAAGTATCATCGTAATGCTATGTGCAAAAATTTAAAAGCCTGCTCCTTCCTCTCACTCACTCAGTTACTCACTCTCCCTCGCCGCAGCTCACTCACTCTCCCACGCTCGCTCCAGGTACTATAATGCCTCTTTCTCTTCCTTCCATCACATACTTCCAGCAGATTAACTCTTCTCCATGGGCTACGGTTTATGCCAACGAAAGTTTCTAACTCACAACTATTGCCTTTCGGGTTCAAATCAAAGTGAGAGATTATAAAATTTTCTTGTTATTGAGATCTATACTTCATTCTTCTTTCCCTCCGTGAACTATGTTATTGAGTGCATATTACTACTAGTTATGCCTTTCTAAAAACTGACAATAAAGTGTGTTTTGTCTGTGACCTTGTTTTGCTTTGAAAATCTTCAGCATTGCATGAAAACTATTTTTTGCTGGTGGTCTGTGGAATTGTGAACCAATTTGCATAAACCCCAAGAGAGGGAGACTGATATTTTAGGGTTCATGCTTTTGGTGCATTTATGTTGCAGTTGTCATTCTATTCTGAGAGATAATGCTATGAGTTTGTTTTTTTTACTTCTTGTTTTTGGTCAAATTTCACTGTGTTATATACTATAATTTATGAATGTAAGAAGAATTAAAAGACATAAATTTGAAAGCATTGAGGAAACTGAGAGGGATCTACTTCAGAAGGAATCGTCAAACAGAGTTTAGGTAATTTTGATTGTTATAGTTCTTTATTTCATCATCTTTGCATGGAATTTATTTATTCATACACTGTTCCTCTTTTAAAGCAAGAAAACCAATTTTCAACAAAGGGTGTGCCTAGTGTGATAATGTTTCTTAGTTTTATCTATATATATAGCTCTCTTGAACAATTTCACTTGTTGAACCTAAGCTTGTATAGTTTACATTGCCATCTGTAACTTGCTTTACTCAAAACAAATTTCTCCCCTTTACTAAGAAACAGTATTAATTGTTTTTTTACTTCTTGGGAAGACCAGTTGGCTAATAAGCTGGGATTGCAGCCGTGACAGGTGTTTCTGTGGTTTCAGAACCTCAGGGCTCGAGAAGAACCAGGTGTGCCTCATATTTATTTTATCTCATGATTTATGAAATCTATATCTTTCCACTATCTCATGAGGTGTTTTAGTTTAGCCTTATTTAAATTGGAACATTCAACTGACTAATGGTGATGACCTTAGGGCACTTGTTGGCTGCGCCATTAATAAAAAAGTTTACAAGGGGCCAGTAAAACAATAGTGAAGAAATAGAAATAAAAAGAAGGATATATACTCCAAGTTTACAAAGGGCCAGTAAAATAATAGTGCAGAACTTGTAAATGTAAATCATTATTATAGAAGGATATATAAACTAGAAAGTGGAAGTGGCAGATGAAAATGTCACTAACATCACGTGTGCTTCACTCCAGCACAAATTCCACCGCCACTGACAGTTGGCTTTCATTCAGACACATGACATTATATCAATTCAGCCACTCGTGGGGGTTATGAATATTTAGAAGAAAAGCTCATGGCTGAGAAGACAAAGAAAACACTGGAAGAAGCTGCCCAATCTGGAAGCACTGAGGGCATCATTGACCCTCAATCTCCCATCAGACGCCACGTGAAATGGAAGATGGCCCACACAAAGAAAACTGGACAGATGACATCTGAGGCAGCAAAGGAAATAGCTGACAGGATTGTAAGTCATTTTTAATTAATAATTGTAATTATCTTTGTGTATTTTGTGAATTCCTTGGACATATAAGTGTTCGGTACATGATTCTTTGGACGAGCAGGGATCGTTCATCCCCCATGGACGTACGGATATCCTGACTGCTGCCATTGGGCGACCAGAGCACCCTGGTCGTGTTCGTGCTGTTGGAGCCGGTGTCACCATAAAGCAATACTTTGGATCGGCTTCACGAACGTCTCGCAGTTCTTCCTCCATGCCTCCTGAAGACCTAGAACAACTGACCCAACAAATCAGAGACCAATTGGAGGAGTCAATCACAAAAAAAGTGACTCGAAAGATGATGGAATCCTTCAGCCAGATGCAGTCCCAGTTTCAGTCTCAGATGCAATCACATGGACTTGCACTACCTCCAGAGCCACAGGTTGGTCCCTCAGGTCCTCGTATCAGCTCAAAGGAGAGTTGTGTTGATCCCTCACGGAACAATCCAGGGACGGGTGACTCAGACAAATGCGGGCTATATATTGAAGAAAATTCTTCCTGCCTGGTTGCCCTAGGAAGACTTTATGAGGGATTCACAACAGTTCACAACATCCCTTTGTTGCATGGCCAAGTCAAGGTTGGTGTTAAGGAGGTTAAAGATGCAGAGGCTCTCGTTCCTGTACCCACTGACGAGGTTACCTTAGTGGGGCAGACACTTAACACCTTCCTTGCTTGGCCAACACATCTTGTGAAGCGTTTATCAGAACATGTATTTTACTCTGATTATATGTTTATTTTTTTCAATTAATTTGTTCACTGTAATCAAAACTTACTAATTAACTATGTTTTATCAACAGGCAGTTGTGTCTCCAGCAAAATCTCCAGAAAGCCCGGATGAAGAGGTCGATGATCCCCTGTACTTGATGACATTGATCATCCCATAACTGTTTTTGAAGCCGCTCCAGGTTATGTGGGATGCTACCATATTCGGGGTGTTTAATCAAAACTTCCCGTTGTATATAAAGCACGAAGATCTCTCTGAAATTGCACAATGTGGTCAATGTCTTAGCATATCTGTTATACAGTTGTGGATTCTGTAAGTCATTTTAGATTACTGTTAATTACCAAAGTAATTGTTTTAAATTCATACATAATTAACTTTGACTTAACATCACAGTCATCTGACTGAGACAAGTGTGCGACCGGGGAATTCTGATGTGTATGGATTCCTCGAGCCACAGTCCATTCAGAGATCTGGGCAATCACAATTTGAATCTGAAAGTTACATCAAGAGTTGGATACAGAGTTCAAAACGAGATGTTTACCTTGGAGCCTACCTGAATGGGTAAGTCAAACACAATAATTGAATTTAAATAACCTATACTACTACAATAACCCATATTCGTCTCTACTATAGCGGACACTAGCAAATGGTCGTCATTCTATCTAAGGAAAACATAGTTGTCTGGTTTTGTTCTTTACATAACAGGCCAGACAACTACCTTAAGGGAATAATTAACAAGTCAGTATTGTTTTCAATACATTTTCATTGGCATAACTCAACAACATCAATATTTTAATGTTCCTCATATTCAACACTAGTGCTTTGAAAGGACTTGATGATACTCCACAATAGAAATCCAAGGCTGCTGCTAGGTGGATTGTTGTTAAGGTGCGTGATTTAAATAAAAGTTCTACTTATATATATTTTATGTGTGTGTACACTAATTGTAGTTAACGTTTAATTAATATCCAAATTTCATTATGTATTTAGTGTAATAGACAAAAAGGAATCACTGAATGTGGCTACTACGTGATGCACTGGATGTCCACGATAATCTTAGGATCTTTCAGGAATAATTGGGAGACGGTAATTGTTTATTTCAAACAAAGTTGATTTTTTTTATAATTGTTATTACATTATTAATTTATAAAAAACCAATGTTAACTGTCAATAGCAACACATTCGTTAACATCGGTTTTTTAAAAAAATCGATGTTAACTGTCAATAATGACACATTCGTTAACATCAGTTTTTTATAAAAACCGATGTTGACGTGGTTTAACATCGGTTTTTTAAAAAAACCGATGTTAACTGTCAATAGTAACACATTAGTTAACATCGGTTTTTTATAAAAACCGATGTTAACGTGGTTTAACATCGGTTTTTTGAAAAAACCGATGTTAATTGTCGATAGCAACACATTCGTTAACATCAGTTTTTTGAAAAAACCGATGTTAATTGTCAAGAGTAACACATTCGTTAACATCGGTTTTTTCAGAAAACCGATGTTAACTGTCAACATTAACACATTCGTTAACATCGGTTTTTACAAGTTAACTTTCAACATTAATATACATTTTCTGGGTGTAATTCATAGTAGCAACATCGGTTATTTATATAACCGATGTTGGTATTTTATGTTAACATCGGTTTTTAAAAAACCGATGTTAACGATAATACAATCAACGTCGGTACTTTCAACATCGGTTTTTGAACCGATGTTGAAAGTCATAAATAACCGATGTAGAAAGCATATTTTCTAATAGTGGAAGAATGAGAGTGTGTAGAAGTTTTAATTCAGAATTCTAAGTTCCCTCTATTTTCTAAATCAATTCCTTCATCTTCTCTTATTCTCTAACATAGAGTGAGTGAGTGCATAGTGTGAGTGTGTGTGAAGAGCTTTATTTGTTCCAACATACTGGTATTCAGAGCTGAGGTTCAAGATCCTTGGATACCGAAACTGAGATGGCTTCCTTGAATGGAAGTTTTCCAGCATCTATGCTTGTTCTCAAAGGCAAGAATTATGATGATTGGTGTGCTAAGATGAAGGTAATCTTTCGATTTCAAGATGTGACAGAAGTGGTGCAAGAAGGGGTTCAAGAACTTGACAGGAACCCAACTGATGCACAAAAGGTGGCTCACCGTGATTTGATGAAAAGAGATGCAAAGGCATTGTTTATCATTCATCAGTGTGTAGATGCAGATAATTTTCAGAAAATTAGATCTGTTGATACTGCAAAGAAGGCATGGGATACTCTAGAGAAATCCTATGCAAGGGATAGCGAACTCAAGAAGGTGAAGTTGCAGACCTTGAGAAGGCAATATGAACTTCTACAAATGAGTGATCATGAAAGCATTGGTGAGTTCTTTTCTCGAATCTTGGCAATTACAAATCAAATGAATGCTTATGGTGACAAGCAATCAGACTTGGGTATCATTGACAAGGTATTAAGAACCTTGACACCAAGATTTGATCATATAGTGGTGACAATTGAGCAAGGCTAGAATCTTGAAGAAATGAAGATTGAAGAACTGCAAGGAATACTTGAAGCTCAAGAGATGAGGCTCAATGAAAGAAATTCACAAAGATTAGCTGAGCAAGCTATGCAAGCCCAAACAACCAAAGGGAATAACTATGATGGTGGCAAGAATAAGAAGGGAAAGGGAAAGTGGAAGAACAATAAGTGGAAGGGGTCAAGTGAGAGCTCCAACAGTTCTGGAAATCATAACCAGAATGAAGAAACAGACAAGAAAGGTGGAGGGAATCACAAAGTGGGTAAGAAGAAATTCAACAAGAAAGGGATTCAGTGTTATAACTGTCAGAAATGGGGACATTTTGCAGATGAATGCAAAAATAAAAGGGTTCCAAGAAATGCAGATGAGGCTAAATTGGCACAAGATGAGGATTCTGACTCTGATAAAGTGTTGCTAATGGCAACAACAAACTTAGAAGAAGACAATGTTAATCTGTGGTATCTTGACACAGGTTGTTCCAATCACATGACTGGACATAGAGAGTGGTTTGTAAACATTGATGATAAGGTGAAGAGCAAGATCAAGTTTGCAGATAATAGCTCTGTAACTGCAAAAGGCATTGGAAAGGTGATGATTTAGAGGAAGGATGGACAACACTCATTTGTCAATGATGTGTTATATGTTCCCAATATGAAGAATAATTTGCTGAGTTTGGGACAGTTGCTAGAAAAGGACTACTCAATGCAGATGAAGGACGGTCAAATGAAGATATTTGACAACAAGAAGAGGTTGATCCTAAAGGCCTCTTTGTCAAGAAATAGAACATTCAAGATTGGAATTCAGATTGCTGAATTTCAATGCTTGGCTACTTCTATAAGTGATGAAAGCTGGATGTGGCATCAAAGGTTTGGTCATCTAAACCTCAGAAGTTTAAGTGAATTGAAAAGTAAGAAAATGGTTCATGATCTTCCCCAAATTGACATACCAAAACAATTATGTGTTGAGTGTTGTGTGTCAAAGCAACCAAGGAATTCTTTCAAGTCAGAAATTTCAATCAGATCCAAAAGAAAGCTTGAAGTGATCTATTCTGATGTGTGTGGTCCTTTTGAAGTGAAATCCCTAGGAGGTAATAGTTACTTTGTGTCATTCATTGATGAATATACTAGAAAATGTGGATCTATCTCATTAAGCAGAAAAGTGAAGTGTTTAACATTTTTAAGAAGTTTAAGCTGTTGAGTGAAAAGCAAAGTGATAAGGTAATCAAAGTGCTTAGAACAGATGGAGGTGGTGAGTATAACTCACATGAATTTCAATTATTTTATGATAAAAAGGGGATAATTCATGAAGTGACATCTCCCTATACACCTCAGCATAATGGTGTTGCTAAGAGAAGAAATATAACCATTCTAAACATGGCCAGGAACATGATGAAAGGGAAGGGAATGCCTCATTACTTCTGGGGAGAGGCAACTTCTACTGCTCTGTATATTCTGAACAGGTGTCCCACTAAGAGATTGCAGGGATACACACCTGAAGAAACATGGTTAGAAAAGAAGCCTAGTGTGAGTCATTTCAGAATATTTGGTTCACTGTGTTTTAGGCATGTGCTTGAGCAGAACAGAAAGAAACTTGATGACAAGGCTGAACCAATGATACTCATTGGATATCATCCAACTGGTGCCTACAAGCTGTATAATCCTAGAATGAGGAAGGTTGTGATTAGCAAAGATGTCTTGATAGATGAAACAAAGGGCTGGAATTGGGAAATAAATGCTGTTGACAATGGTGAAAGAAAGGTGATTGTGAACCTTGAAGACAAACAAAGTGAAGAGGATGCACCATCATGTTGAGAGCAACTCAGAAGGTCACAAAGAGAGAGACAAGTACCACAAAAACTTAGAGAGTATGAATTGTATCCTAATACAGCAATCACTGTAGAAGGGGATTTACTGCACTTTGCTCTACTTGCTGAATCAGAACCAATGAGTCATGATGAAGCCTCACAAAGTTCACATTGGAGAGCAGCTATGGAAGAAGAATTGAGATCAATTGAGAAGAATCAGACTTGGGAGTTAGTCCATTTGCCTCAAGGAAAAAGACCAATTGATGTGAAAAGGGTCTATAAGACTAAAGTAAAGCCTAATGGAGATGTGTCCAAGTATAAGGCAAGATTAGTAGCAAGGGGATTTCTGCAAAAACATGGGTTGGATTACAATGAGGTTTTTGCTCCAGTTGCAAGACTTGAAACTGTTAGGCTCATTGTGGCAGCTGCTTGCAACAGAAACTGGTCTCTATATCAACTGGATGTGAAGTCAGCATTTTTGAATGGGCCACTTGAAGAAGAAGTCTACATAACTCAACCACCTGGTTATGTAGTTGCAGGACAAGAGGATAAAGTCTACAAGTTGAATAAGGCACTATATGGCTTCAAGCAGGCTCCTAGAGCCTGGAATATGAAAATTGATAGCTTCCTAGTCCAGCAAAATTTCACCAAGTGCACTACTGAGCATGGAGTCTATGTCAGAAACACAAATTCTGGTGATTTTTTGATAATATGTCTCTATGTAGATGATTTGCTAGTGACTGACAGTAGTAAAGAAGATATAAGAGTGTTCAAAGGAAGAATATTGGATGAATTTGAGATGTCTAATCTTGGTGAACTATCATACTTCCTGGGTATTGAATTTGTTTCTACCAGTAAAGGGATTTTCATGCATCAAAAGAAGTATGCAGAAGACATCCTAAAGAGGTTCAATATGATGGATTGCAATTATGTTATCACACCAACTGAAACTGGAATTAAGCTGCAAATAGATGGGGACGAGAAAGAAGTTGATCCTACCTTGTACAAGCAAATTGTAGGCTCATTGAGGTACCTATGTAACACTAGACCTGATATTGCCTATTGTGTTGGGTTGATAAGCAGGTTTATGGAGAAACCAAAGACACCTCACTTCTTGGCAGCAAAGAGGATTTTGAGGTATGTGAAAGGAACATTGGATCTTGGCATTTTATATCCTTACAGTCAGAAGAATATAGAAGGAGAATTGTTTGGTTATAGAGATTCAGATTGGTGTGGTGATAAGGATGATAGGAAAAACACTACTGGTTATGTTTTCAAATTTGGAACATCACCAATCTCTTGGTGCTCAAAGAAGCAGAGTGTAGTTTCTTTGTCAACGTGTGAAGCAGAATATATTGTTGCTGCTATGGCAGCCAGTCAAGCTCTATGGCTGGAAGCTCTAATGGAAGAACTAAACTTGAGAAATTGCAGTCCTATGAGGTTGTTGATGGATAACAAATCAACAATTGATTTAGCTAAGCATCCTGTGGCACATGGCAGGAGTAAACATATTGAAACCAAGTTTTATTTCCTGCGTGATCAAGTGAGTAAGGAGAAGCTTGAATTGGAGTTTTGCAGGTCTGAAGATCAAGTTGCAGACATACTAACTAAGCCATTGAAGTCTATCAAGTTCATGGAATTGAGAGACAAGTTAGGAGTGACATCCTTGACAAATCTGAATTAAGGAGGGATGTTGATGTATGATGTAATTCAGTTAGTTAGTTAGTAGTTAGGAGTTAGTTAGTTTGACAGCTATGAAGGTTGTTGTAGTTACATGTGTAGTGTATATAAAAATAATAGTGATCATGAATGAGAAGAATGAGAGTGTGCAGAAGTTTTAATTCAGAATTCTAAGTTTCCTCTATTTTCTAAATCAATTGCTTCATCTTCTCTTATTCTCTAAGATAGAGTGAGTGAGTGCATAGTGTGAGTGTGTGTGAAGAGCTTTATTTGTTCCAACAGTTGTTTCAGGTAATGAGAACAAGCTCAATGTGAATGTTGGGTCATAGTTACCAGGTACAATGTTGACAAAGGAGGTGTTTCCCTTGTTTAGTAAAGAAATGGAGCACTTGTTGTGTGATGTGAACAATGTTGAAGAATGTTCTACAATTCAGGGGAAGATAGGGATTCTGAAGAATGATGATGCAATAAATGGGGTAATAGTGCCAGTGTCGAGGGGGAACTGTTGTAGAGATTGGAACCATTTTGTTTGCTAAGGTTGTTGGTAGGACACTTGCTAGTAGGTCGTTGCTTTCAACTAGAAGGCTCTTTCGCCGGATTGCCTGGCATCGACTGAGGCGGGTTTTTGTCTTCCTTTCATTATTATTTTTTACCTTGGTTATGTTTATCATATTAGATATGTCAAATTTTATGTGTAATTTTGTGAATGGGATCCAAGTGCTAGGTTCTTATGATTACTTTGTTTGAAACTTACAAAGCATAGATGCAACACAAGACATGAGTGTGACATGACACCAACAAAAGAAACTGCAAATTCTGAAAATTATAAGGCACAACATGGTTTGGATATAACACAAAAAGATGATATTAAGCTAACATAAAAACAAAAATCTTACATTACAATAAAAACATCAAGTTTCAATAGTCAACATTTTTCATTGTGAACACAATAAAATACTATCATTTATCTAGTTATAGTGTCTCATCCATATTAGCACACAAATTCAAAAATAAAGTAAAGAAATCGAAGGATTTAAGCTAGGTGTAGCTATCATTGGTATGGTAACCGTTTTGGTGTGTTCATGATTCCTAGGTTAGAAAGTATTATCAAATATTGATAGGGTAAGTGAATGTTACATCATTAACAACTATAGTTATACTCGGGAAATATATGTGATAACAAACTTGAAAGCAATGATCTTAAGTCAAATTATTGCTTTAGTCAATTTTAAAACCTACAAAATCAATTAATCTCTTATCTTGCTGATGAGATTTAAATCTTATGCTTTTAATGTTTTGGGCAGATAAAACAGCTTGGTGAACCTATAGAAGTTAGAATCACTAAGTGGAATACTAAGGGACTGCTGACAAGGATTGAGGTTTGTGCCATTGATTTGAATAATCATGTTCATGTATCATTTGAGTAAATAATTATCACTTCATGAATTTGGATATGCAGGGTTTGCGAGCTTTCCTACCTAAAGTCGAGCTTATGAGAAGAGTAAATAGCTTTACTGAGTTGAAAGAAAATGTGAGTTCCAACCCCGTAATTTTCCTCCAACCAAAAAATTATACACAATAAAATATTATTTTGGGACAACTAATTTACTTATATGCTTCCATGAGATTCTAGTACTCTATTATTGTATTATAGATCAACATATAACAATATTTACAACTTAATTGATGTTGATGGCGTTATTAGGCTCAATTAAAATCTTTTCTAGCTTTGGTTTCCTTGAGTGTGATTGGGAGAAGCCTCTATGAGCTATCCTATTAATTCATTGTTGGTTTTTAACTAAAACAATTATTTTTTCATGTTCGTATGCACGTACAAGTTATTCTAGTAGATGAAGTTGAAAACAATTTGATACATAGTGAAAGGGAAGCTTGGGTGAGTACTCAAATTTGTTTGTTTCCTTGGTTGTTGCCTCATTTGAATAGTCAATGTTGGAGTTTACCTTTTGTTTTCTCCTTTTTGTCTTTCAAAATCCCTACTTTGTAATTAATACGTTTGCAAGAAAAGCTAAATCTTCAGTAAGGAACACTTCTTAAAGGGACCGTAAGAAAGATCCTTTCTTACGGAGCCCAAATAAGGATAAGAGAAACAAATAGAAGGTGAGTGATATCTTGGATATAGATAGTTAACTCTTCATGCATCTATTTGACTGCTTGGTAAGTCATAACGTTATTCGACATATTCATGTAGGTGTAGTTCTTATTTCCAAGGGAAAAATTCCATCTTAGAGTATTGCTTAGATGCTTGCATGCTTCCAATTTCCCTGCTTTAATGTTGCCAATTGTGAAGGAAAGAAATGTTAATGCAAGTTTATCCTACTTATAGCTTACATAAAAGATAGAAACCAAACTAGATAATTCATGTACTATAACATAAGTGCTTTTTGTAGGTAAAACATACTTGTGAATCCCTTCAAAATAAAATCATGTAGACTTACATCAACTCTAATGAGATTAAATTGTCCAATTATTTCTATTAAACCATTTGGTGGATTGCCACTCTGTTTCCTTATCACTTTTATATTTTCCTCATTTCCTACCGTAATAGTATTCAGCACTGTTGACTTAAGTGAAGTACTATCATTAAAGTATTAAATTGAGTGTTAAGTGTTTTTCATTTTTCTTTACCAACATATTTTGTCATTCCCTTATGGTGGTATTATGAAACTTGTGTTGGACAAGTAACCTCAATAACTTAAGAGGGGGGATAAATTAAGTTATAAAATTTCTCGTTTAATTGACTTCTAAATTCCCTTTTAAATCTATATGTTAAGAATATTGAAGATGAAGATCAAAGTTATGTTAACATAATACTTCAAGTGTGCAAGATAAAGTAATCAAGATAAGGAAGAGAGAAATGCAAGCTCGGTTTATCCTGGTTCGGCCACTTCCTGTGTCTACGTCCAATCCTTAAACAACCCACTTGAGATTTTTACTAACTTTGTAAAAATCCCTTTTACAACTTCTGAGGGATCTCTTTCCCTTGTATTCAGGAAACTCACAATTCAAGAGACAAATAACCTCTTGATTTCAATAAGTCTTTAAAGAAAGTACAAATGTTTTTCTCTCTTTTAGAGAAGAAGATACAAGATGACGTTCTTAGAAAACTCCTTAATTGATTTGCAAGTATTTGATCAATGATTTGTTTTTGAGAGGATAAGACAATAAAGTTTTGAAAAACTCTAAATTTGAAATTTGAAACTTTTTGAAAAAGCTTTTTAAAATAATTTTGCTTCTGGTAATCGATTACAATTCTTGGTAATCAATTACCAGTGGAAAATGGCTTTTTCAGAAAATGTTAAAAATATTTTAAAATCAATTTAAAAACTATGTTGTAAGGTCAAACCTTTGCAATCACTAAGAAACTCTTTTAACAAAGATAGACTAAGACTTAGCTTTCTTCTTGATCTTTGTTTTCTTGGTCTTGATTTGGACTTGAAATAAAACTTGTGTTTCTTTTGTCTTGGCATCATCAAAACCTTCATACACATACATTCACAACTTGCTTATTGAACTCTAGATGTCATTTACTGCCTTAGTAAATAAGTTTCCATATCAAGTTTCTCATTACAAAGAAGAAATATACTTTAAATTCTTATGACCAGAAAGAAAAGGGGAAAAAGGACTAAATAAGTTTGTTTTTCCTGTTTATCTAGAGCTGGGGATCACTCATTTAAAAGGAGATTGCATCTTGGTGGACCATTGTTAAAGGAAAATATCGCAACCATGGTACTTGAGAGGTTAGGGTCAAATTCTATATGTTCTTATTCAAAAACCAAAAACAATCCCTTCTATGGACAAAGACATCCAATGTTGTAGCGTGGTGCAAAACTTATGTGTTAGTGACTTGCTTCTCTTAGGAAGAGCAACCACTGAAATGTATTTATCCATATAATGAAAATATCTAGTATATAATGTAAATATTTACTTTGATAATTTAAATATTAATAAGATAATTTTAATTCTTCGTATTTCATTTATTTATTTTGTGACACTTTATTGTTAATGGTGTAGTTACTTTTTTTCTAATAAATTAAAATTTAATTTTTATATATTTATAACTTAATTATATTTAAATAAAGATAAAATAATTTTAAGTTTATATTTTACTTTTAATATATTATAATCTGCGATTTTGTTTCCAAATACAAATACTATATTTTAAAATAATAAACCCCAATAAATTTAAACTATGCAATTTTAGTCCTTGTAATAACCCATGATGCTTGAAACATTTGTGTTTTATTTAGAGACTTTCTAAGACGGTTCATCAAAAAATCATCTTAGAAAGTTTACTTTCTAAAACGATTCTTTAAACAAATTGTCTTAGAAATATCAATTTTTTGACATTTAAAAATAAAAAATACATTCTAAGACGGTTTTGAAGATAACCGATATAGAAATCAAGATTCTATGACAGTTTAAAAATTGTTAAGGAGGGTGTTGACTTTCCATTTCGATAAATACAAAAATGATTGAAAATCATTATAAAAAGTCACAATGAACCGTCTATATGAAAGTGATTTTTGTAATAATGGTCATTTCTAAAAATCATGAATCCTGAAATTATGATTTTAGAAATTATTAAATTTGTTTTATTGATCATAAATATTATTATGATTTTTCTAGGAAAAAATATAATATAATATTTTTACCATAATCTTTAATTATTTATCACATTAAATAATTTAAAAAGAGTAATATGATATTTTTATTATGATAAAACTTATTTTTTAACTTAAAAAAAATAGATTCTCATCTTTTCCATGAGAATATTTTCATGAAAAGATAGTGAAAAAATAATTTTTGGTAATGTTATTTTTAAAAAAAATAAACCAAACATTAAAAAAACATTTTTAACATAAAATTTTGAGGAAACTAAAAAATTTTCTTGTACCAAATTTTCAGAAGACTATCAGGGTATTTCTTTTCCTTTTTTGTTAACTAATAATTGTATTTATTTAAATTCTACGAATTATATATTTAGCCAAATCCTATGAATTATTTACTTTATCAACAATAAATTTCTTTTTTTACCTGTACATTGTTCATGACAGAAAAACGGATAGTTAAGTTAGCGCGAAAAAATAGCTTATTTTAGTATATTACTATTTTAATATATATTTCTTTGATTAAATTAATATCTGAGTCAATGGAATTGAATTAGTCAATAAATTATCATGAGCAACAAAATATATTCAATATCATTTTCTTATTTTTAAAATACTATCTGAATCAATAGAATTAAACGTGTGAATAAATTATCTTGACCATCAAAATACATTTTATACCATTTTTATTTTTATTTTAAAATACTAATATGACTAATGTTTCATTTTTAACATTAAAGAACAAATATCATCATGTGATAAAATTCTATGGATAAAAATATAAGTTTAATGTTTATAAATTATAAAATAATTTTATATTATCATTTAAATTTTAATTTAAATTATTTTAAAATAATTATTTTTAAGAGTCAACAAATTTATTATATATTATAAGTTATGATTAGATGACTGTATAAATAGTGTATAATTTTTTTTTCTAAAATATTATAAAATAAAAAAGAGATGTTATAAAGATACACAAATATTCTCTTAGTTTTATACACAAATATTCTCTTAGTTTTTTTTTATTTTGGCTTAATTTTCTCTTTAGATTTTTGGTACAGTTTGACTTCATTATGCTGGAAATCTAAAATACCGCGCGTTATTCAATTAAAATATAACACGGTTTTTGGAACCAAAATGATTATGTATGTTTCGTATATAATATTTTTTTAAGTTTGTAGTCAAGGGTACCACCGTTAGCTAGGTTAGTATGTTTTTTCAGAGGAAGCTAGGTTAGTGTGTTATTAAAAGAACATCTATTAAAAAAAATAGTTCCTTAAATAAATATTAATACTTCAAGATTTCAGCTAGGGATACGGATACCCTACGAGAAAGAAAAACATATATGGTTCTTAGAAAAATTCTTGTGTATCCTATTTGTCTAACGAAAATTCTAATAAAAAACAATTTAATTTCAAACAGGTTAGTTGAGTACTTGAGTGAAACAAGATAGGTTCTTTAATTAATCTAACATATCATAAATTTAAGTTTATATTCCTGGTTGGAATTTTTAATAAACATTATAAAATACCAAATGAGCACCAAAACACATTATATCAGATTATCAAGAGGTTTTAAGGAATACCTAGATCCATAGAGCTTGATCAACACGCAGAAATATCTTACAACGGTCACGAACAATTGGTTTAATAACCTTCTTCAATTAAATCACCTTCTTCCTTATGGGACTTTCGTTTTCTCTTCAGATGGGGAGAGGAGAAACTGTTTCTTAATTTGGTGTCTTGGAGATCATAACCATGTCTTAGGTTTTAACTTATTAGGATTCCCATTATCTCTTAATGAACCAAACTGGTTTATGCTCATTAAGCCCATATCAATTTTCTGTTGGCAGTCTAATGAGCTCATTGAATTAGATCACTTTATATTGAACCCATCTAAATGTAAATAACTGATATAAATGTTATAATATAATATGTAGCCCATATTAATTAATTAGGAATTATAAAATTCCTAACAATCTTCCACTTGGGCTTCATATTAACCTTAGACATTTATATCAGTAAATTCTTTAGGCGTACAACCGTATGTTATTTACTTTTAGACTCCTTTTATACAATTTGGTGCATCTCATATAGCAACAGGAAACCACTGCAGTTTTTATCACAATTCAGTGTAACTAAGCCACAATGATCACCACTGTTACTCATACTCGATGACATAGATCAAATATGGATAAGCGGCATGAAAATTACATACAATGTGATCTTAATAATGTTTATTTCCAACTAGTCCAAACTTTATTCTTTATAGAGATCAATCCAAAGAGCAATACAAATATTGCACACAAAACAAACTCAGAATAGAATGATAAACATCAACTTTATTTCTGTAGAAAACCCAAACAATACAAATATCTAGAAAACATAAGATATAAAACATAAATGGGACTTCCACTAAACTAAGGTATTGTTAGGAACTACACCCATATGAGCAGTGTGCTCATGAAAAACTCTAGGTACCAAACCTTTAGTAAGTGGGTCAGCTAGCATGGAATCAATTTTATATGTTCTATGGAAATCTGCCTATTTTGAACTCTTTCCTTCACAACCGGAAACTTGATGTCAATGAATTTTGACTTGGTTGTAGTCTTATTATTGTTGGAGTAAAGAACTGTAGAGTTATTGTCACAATAAATTTTCAATGGTCTTTCAATGTCATCGACCACATGCAAACTAGTGACAAAGTTTCGCAGTCATATCCCGTGATTAGATGCCTCAAAAAAGGCAATGAACTACACAGTCATGGTTGAAGAAGCTACAAGAGTCTGTTTAGCATACTTCCAAGAGATAGCTCCTCCAGCCAACATATATATGTATCCAGAAGTGGAGCGTTTGCTGTCTTGACATCCAGCAAAATCAGAGTCTGAGTACCCAATGATCTCCAAATTTTCAGACTTCTGATAAGTGAGCATGTAGCCTTTTGTTCTCTTCAAGTAACGCATTACGCATTTCATTGCCTTCCAATGTTGCAATCTAGGATTACTCAAGTATCTGCCCAGAACTCCTACGACAAATGCTATGTCGGGACAAGTACAAACTTGAGCATACATCAGACTTTCTACTGCTGACGCATAGGGAATCTTCTGCATCTTAGTTCTTTCAAGGTCATTATTGGGGCATTGTTTAAGACTGAATTTGTCTCCTTTAGCTATTGGGGTATCCCTTGGTTTACTATCTTTCATGCTGAATCTATCAAGTACTTTATCAATATAGCTCTTTTGTGACAACCTTAGGATACCTTGAGAGCAGTCTCGTAGTATCTTAATACCTAACACAAAAGAAGCTTCCCTAAGATCTTTCATTTCAAAAAATTTCGTTAGAAATCTCTTGGTCTCCTGTAAGAAGCCTATATCTCGACTAGCAAGCAGTATATCATCGACATATAATACCAAGAATATGTATTTACTCCCACTGAACTTATGATATACACAATCATCAACTACATTTGTCTCGAAACCATATGAGGTAATGACTTGATAAAACTTGTAATACCATTGACGGGAAGCCTGTTTGAGACCATAGATGGATTTCTTTAGTTTGCATACCATGGACTTTAAGTCACCTAACACAAAGTTCTATGGTTGCACCATATAAATCGTTTCTTCAATGTCACCATTTAGAAACACAGTCTTGGCATCCATCTGATGTAGCTCTAAGTCAAAATGAACTACCAGTGCCATTATAGTTCTAAAAGAATCCTTTGAAGATACTGGAGAAAAGGTTTCTTTATAGTCAATGTCTTCCTTCTGGGTAAAGCCTTTAGCAAATAGATGAGCCTTATATCTCTTGATATTACCCTTTGAATCCTTCTTGGTTTTAAATATCAATTTACAACCAATAGGTTTCACACCTTCAGGCAATTTGACTAGATCCTAAACTTCATTGTCTTTCATAGACTTCATCTCATCCTTCATGGCGTCAATCCATTTTTGAGAGTTAGAACTGCGCATAGCTTGACAGAAGTTGATTGGATCATCCTCTGTTAAACCAATTCCATCATTATGTTCTTGGAGAAATATAATATAATCATTTGAGATTGCACTTCTCCTTTCTCTAATGGATCTCCTTAATGGCACTTCTTGAGGTTGTTGAGGTTGCTCTAAAGGTACTTGAGGGAGAACCTCATTGTTGTCTTGTTCTAGAACAATGTCAATAGTTTGAACATTGTCTTCTATTACTGGAGTTGTGTCTTGAACAATAATAGGTACAAGGACTTGATCATTGTAAATAACAGGTTCTTCTTCAAAGACAATATTCCTTATGTTCTCTTCCTTCCCAAACTCAACTTCCTCAAGAAACACTACTAAAAAAAGGTTTTTTTACGATGCACCTTCAAGGTCAGTGGCATTATAAACATCGTAGTAGGCTGCACGGTGGCATTTATGTAAATATTTAACTTCTACAACGACATTTGATTGCTACACTGTCTTAGCTACACTGTCTTAGTTGCTTAAGCGGTGACATTTTTGTAATTAGGAACTTTGTCAACAAAGACGGTGCTAGAAAAGACCGTCTTTGAACACTACTTTTCCACCACATTTTTGGAAAGCACTATCGTAGACTTGCTCGTGATTTAGTCACGTGAAACCAGTTGGCTTGTGCCCTCACTCACTACTGGACTACTTTGACCCTCCTTGAGCTCACCGTCTCCTCCATAGCTATCTTCCACACTTCCTTGCCCCATCGTCGAACATCTTTGGCCGCCGTTCAGTTGCCGTCGTCACTGTAGTGTAGGTAGGTCAGTCTCTCATTTTCCCTATTTCATTGTTACATTATTGTGCCTTCAAAGGTTGCTAATATTGAACGAAGAAGCATCACTTTTCAAGATGTTAAAAAGCCTCCATTAGGGTATGAATCCTCAAAACTCCAACATTTCCCTAAAGGCCTTTGTGGCCATGGAGTTTATGTTACTCTTCAAAACATTTCACGAAAAAAAAAAAAAACTTTACTGGTTATAAGCGAGTTTTGTAGCCCTTTAGTGACTTCTCATTAATAGTGTTCAGTGACTTCTCATTAATAGTGTTTAGGTCGTGCTTGTAATTTTGTTTTTAATTAATGTGGATATAAAACCATATTATTGTTTCTTTGCAGGGAAATATCATTGCTAACAACTGCCCCCCTTTGAGGAAGTCGGAGATTGAATACTATGCTATGTTGGCAAAGGTTGGAGTTCATCATTACTATTAACATCTTGAAAATAATAAGTCGAAGTTCATAATTAATTAAGTAAGTTATTGTTAACTACTTTACTTGGCACCCTATTAAGGATGTAAACTTCGATCTTTAAGGCTTCTTCCCAAAGTAACTCTGGCAAAGAAGAATGACTAATCATACTTTTCACCATATCCTTAAGAGTTCAGTTTCTTCGTTCTGCTACACCTTTCATGCTAGGTTTTCCCGGCATAGTGTATTGCGAAATAATTCCACACTCTTTGAGGAAAAGCGAAAAGGTCCTAGACGTTGTTCGCCTGATCCATCATATCTGTCATAGTACTCACCACCACGGTCAGATTTGACAGCCTTAATTTTTTTCCAAGTTGAAGTTCAACCTCAACCTTGAAAGTTTTAAAAATGTCTAGGGATTGGGACTTCTCATGTATCAAATATAGGTAATCGTATCTAGAGTAGTCATCTATGAACGTAATGAAATATTGTTGTCCATTTCAAGAAGTTGTAGGAAAAAGACCACAAATGTTTGTATGCACTAGTTCTAAGACATCTTTAGCTCTTTCAGCACCTAATTTTCTTATGTTTGTTCATTTTCCCTTTATGCATTCAACACAGACCTCAAAGCCCGATAAATCCAAAGGGTTAAGAATTTCATCCAACACAAGTATATGAATTCTCTGTTTAGAGATATGGCCTAAATGCTTATGCCATAAGGTGGCTGAATTCTCATTCAACTTTCATTTTGTACCACGTGAACTTATTTGCAGTATTTCATTATAGGAACTAACAACATCAAGCATGTAAAGATTATCAATTAAAGAACCAGAACCAACCATATTTGAATTTTGGTAGAGACTAACTTTATTATTTCCAAATGAACAAGAAAATCCAAATTTGTCCAAACTAGAAACAGAAATCAAATTTCGTCTAAAAGACGGTACAATAAAAGTCTCAAATAATTCCAAATAAAATCCAATTTTTAACTGTAATCTAAAAGTTCCAATAGCTTCCACTGCAACCTTCTTGCCATTACCCACAAAGATGAACCTTTCATCATCACTTGGCGGTCGGCTCCACAGGCAACCCTACATAGTCATACTTATGTGAGTAATAACACCAGAATCTACCTACCAAGTATCTTTAGGTACAAAAGCCAAATTAACTTCAGAACAAACTAGAGTAAGAAATTTACTTTTCTTCACACGCCATACGACATACTTGGGATACTCTTTCTTTATGTGTCCCGACTTCTTGCAGAAGTAACAGGTAAATTCCTCATCCTTCTTTTGTTTCTTTTGCTGAGAAGTCCTTTCCGTAGCACCCTTAGTCTTCTTCCTTTTCTTATTCTGAGAGGTCGAAGTCAAGTGAGCACTTTCAGTCCTATCTCTCTACACTCTTTCCTCCTCTTGCACACAGTGAGATATAAGCTCATTGAGGGACCATTTTTTCTTTTGAGTGTTATAGATCACTTTGAATTGCCCAAAGTGTGCAGGAAGTAAGATCAAAACCAAGTGCACGAGGAGGTTTTTACCAAGCTCTAACTTAAGTGACTTGATTTTCGATGCGAGATTGGACATCTCCATAATGTACTCCCTTATGTTCCCTTTGCCTTTATACTTCAAGGAGATAAGTTTAGCCAAAAGGTTACTCGTCTCCGTTTTTTTCATTTTTGGCAAAGTATTGCTCAATTTCCTTAAGGAATTTCTTTGCACTTTGACCCTCAGAAATAGAGCCCCAAAACGCTTCTGGAATAGAGCGCTTCATGATCATAAGGCACATTCGGTTGGACTGATCCCACTTCTCAATTTTTACCTCATTAGAGGTTTCCGAAGTGGAAATGGGTCGTTCCATCCTCAATGCCAAGTCCAAATCCATACAGCCAAGAACAATTTCTAAGGCGTCCTTCCAGACCTTAAAATTTGTCTCATTCAGCATTGGGATAGAATTCACTTGGGCAGTAACATTTGCAGCACTGACAATATTAACTAAAGAGAGAACAAAAATTATTAACATGTTCACAAATAATCAAGCAAGTCATATAAAGTATATATAACAAGACATGCAAATATTCTCATAACAGATCCATCACAAGATACCTAGCACAACATTAATTCTAGTCTTTGAACAGAGAAATTAATTTGTAGTTGGTACTCTCAATGCAATGATCAAATATTGACAATTAGTTCTGTCAAATAATAGCCTTTCTTTGGGCGACTATTGTTCTCATGAAAAAAAAAACTTTATAATTGTCTCATATTTATCATCGCAAGTATGTTATTATTTGGCCAAATTGTATCTTCCTTTGGGCCGAGCGCAATTCGCATAAATAATTCCATACTAACATCCGTGCAATTTAATTAAATCAATTTACACAATAGAGCTTGATCAACATGCAGCGAAATCTTACAGTGGTCACGAACAATTAGTTTAATGATCTTCCTCAACCAAATTACCTTCTTCCTTATGGGACCTTCGTTTTCTCTTCAGATGGGGAGAGGAGAAACTATTTCTTGATTTGGTGTCTTGGGAACCATAACCATGCCTTAGGTTTTAACCTATTAGGATTTCTATTATCCCTTAATGGGCCAAACTGGTTTTCGTTCATTAAGCCCATATCAATTTTCTGTTGACAGTCTAATGGGCTCATTCAATTATATCACTTTATATTGAACTCATCTAAATGCAAATAACTGATATAAATGTTATAATATAATATGTAGTGCATATTAATTAATTAGGAATTGTAAAATTCCTAACATTCCTCTCTTTGAGGTGACCGTAATTTTTTATTTTTCCCATAAAAATAGAAAATTTTAAAATTTGCAAAAATATGACTGTAAATAAACTATTCAATGACATACTTACGTATATTGATATTTGTTATTTTATTACAAACAAATTAATGCAAACCATGGAAGGTCACAGTCATGGCCGCGTATAGGAGTGGGAATAGGCCAGGCCAGGCCAGGCCAGGCCAGGCTTTGAAAGGCCTGAGCCTAGCCTACGATGAATCTTTAAGGTCTGAGCCTGACCTATAGCCTATCAAAGACTTTTATTTTGGCTCGGCCTGACCTTTTTAAAAGCCTTCTTCACAATATATATTTTATGGAGTAGGAACGTAATAGGAAAGTTAAAGAAAAAGAAAAGTCAATCAAAATAATGAGGAATATAAAAGGGCACACGACTCACACCTAAATTGTAATTAAAGTCCTTGATTATAGAAATAGAAGTTATGGAGCAGTAATGTGTAATCAAAGTCTGATAGTTTTAAAAAAAATTAATTGTATCCAAAAAATAATATTATATATTGGTACCCCCAAAAAATAATATAAGTGTATATATATATATATATATATATATATATATATATATATATATATATATATATATATATATATATAGGCCGGCCCATCAGGCTTATAAGGCTTTTTAATAAGCCTAAGTCTGGTTTATTTAATTTAATAGGCTTTTAAAAAAGTCTAAGCCTAACTTTTTAATTAAATAGGCCAGTTCAGGCCAGGCTTTATGTAGGTCAGGTCGTAGGCCCCTGTAGGCCGGCCTGGCCTATTCCCACCCCTAGCCGCGTAGCAATACTTTGAGTTGCTAATGCGTGTACATCTGGTATGCATCAGAAGAGTGACGAGACTTTTGCCTACTTTAAATGAGCAATTTTTCACACATATATAATCCAAAAAGAGAGCTTGTAAGTGTATTTAAATGGAAAATCGTAAAGAACTTTTGATTGTCGTATAACATAATATTTAGTATAGAATCCAAACTAGTTTGATCATATAATAATTTGAGATATAATATATATTAACTTACATATATTATATGTTTATGTTTTTAGATAAACATCCATTGGACACCATTCTAATTTAAAATTAAATATGCACTACATGATTAATTCATTTGCAATTATGTGTTTTTTTTTCCTCAAATATGTATGTGTTCTCTTTCATGTTTCAAAGACTACAATATTATTGTAATATTTAGGCGAATGGGAAATTTCATGATTATAAAAATATATATAGGGCATGTATATTAAGTGCATGTAGCCAAAGACAATGTTGCTAACTAATTAAGAGCTCGTGTCCCTTGAACAACTTCGTAAGATGGCTTGGCCACTTCTTTCTCATAATAACCCATGCGTTTGTATTGAAAAATAAGAGTGAATGATTGAATTTGTGTCCTAAGTAACAAGCTAGGACATAACTAGATATTAAGTCAATATTCTTGTTAATCTTACCTACCAAATGAAGAAATAATTCATATGATCAAGAACTAAACAAAGGAATACTATATGATATGAAATACATTAAGATACCAATGGAACTACTTATCCAGACTACTCTGCACAAAGGCTTTCCTATTTCTTGTCCCTAGTTAGTTTAGCTATTATCACATCAATAAGTTAACATGTTAGTTTAAAATGTCATTCGTGTGTGTTATATAATTGTCTCTTGCCTCTTTTTTTATTATTTAGGACATATATTCTTCATCATACAAAATGGTTGTCATTATTGTTGAAAAATTAAATAAAATAAAAGGTAACACTACTAAAAAAAAGTTATTCAATGATGGTTGTTAGGGGTCTTCAAAGCCAGTTTTTAACCGTCTTAGAAAACTCTATTGTGGTAGGTCAATTGATTTGACGACAATCGTGATTGTCATTGTATACGAGAGTGTCTATGACGATTATTATACAGTATTGTCTTAAAATTAGTTTTTAATTAAAAAAAGAATAAATGAAACGACACATGATTTTAAGACGGTTTGAGTCAAAAACCGTCTTAGTATACTTAAAAAAAATTAAAAAATAAAGACAATAGTCATTTTATTCAAAGACGGTCTTGGTTAATACCGATCTTTATAACTGCACTTTCTAAGACGGTTTGCCGCCAAAAACCATCTTAGAATTTATTTAAGAGAAAACCGTCTTTGAAAGTTATGTGTTTCTAACACGGTTAACGATAGAACTGTCTTAGATTCCATTTTTTTTCCTCTACGAAATTTGAATGCTTCTTTCATAAGGTTGTCGATCAACCTTATACAACAAGATAATTATGTGCATTAGCTCATTTCTTTAGACACAAAATGTTGTATGATAATCACTTAAAAGTTGAATTACAAAAACAAAAATGAATATGCTATAGAAATTTATAAAAGTAAAACCTATATCAAGATTTAAACAATAATTATTTTGGACAAACTACATGTTTTGAAATTTATCCAAATTTAAACAATAATTGAACAATAAATATTTTTGACAAACTGCATACATATTGACAAGACTCCAAACACACAACACCACCAATCAATTGAAGAAACTTTAAGATGCCACTAGAGAAGAAAAAAAGATGAGTAACCCAATCACCATGCATCAAAAGTTTGACAATCCCCACCTCTCTAAGTTTTATCACTCTATCTCCTATGTTCATAATACCTTAGCAAATTGTTGAAGGACTTAGATCAGGTACTTTACATGGTTCCAAGACCAGCTGTTGGTATTGTGTACTAGCTCATCTACTCTAGGAGGTTTGGTAAAATATATGCAAAAAAATGATTAAGCTTTAGCCACAACCACATAGGAGACAGAAAAAATAGCTTTAAGGTTGTCTAGAACTCCTTTTGGTTGGTTTCCTTTGCAGTGGATTGGGCTGCCTGGAATTGAATGGCATTTTTTTTTGCAGATCTCTAAGCCTTTGAAACAATTCTAGGAATGCTGGCCGACAAGCTGGATCACGGGTAGGAATAGACAAATTTATAACTCAACAAAAGATTTTGGTAAATCCACCACATCATGGTTTCAACATTAATGAGTAAAGCGACTTCAAAGGCTGCAGAAAAATAGTTGTGATCAACAATTTGCATATAAAACAAAAGGGCTTAATCCATATAATTTTTTGTCATTTTATTTCCTATAAATGTTTTATAGTTTTAGTGTGGCATTATTTATGGATGATGTGACAAACATCTAGGGGACAATAGGTCTGTTGTATGTTAAATAATAAGGAATAAAATGAATATCTTTCAATATAAGAAAGACCTATATGAGTCCTGATTTTTGGACACCTTATAATTTTGAACTGTAGAAGCAAGCTTCATGATGATGAATCAAGTTGATTCAAGTAGTTTTGATGATGAAAAAGATGATGACAAAAAGCCCAAAGAATGATTTCAAGATTGAGTCAACAAGTTCAAGATCAAGTTTAATTTCAAGCTTCAAGAGAAGAAATCAAGAAGATTCAAGAATCAAGAGAAATTTGATTTCAAGATTCAAGAAAAGAAATCAAGAAGTCTTCACAAGGGAAGTATTGAAAAGATTTTTCAAAAAACAAACATAACACAATTTTGTTTTTCAAAAGAGTTTTTCTCAAATTTTCTAAGTTACCAGAGTTTTTACTCTCTGGTAATCGATTACCAATTTACTTAATCGATTACCAGTGGCAAAGTTTGATTTCAAAAAAAATTTAACTGAATTTGCAACGTTCCAATTGATTTCAAAATGGTGTAATTGATTACAAGATATTGGTAATCGATTACCAGTGTATCTGAATGTTGAATTCAAAATCAATTGTCAAGAGTCATATCCTTTCATAAAAAGCTTTGTGTAATCGATTACCAATGACAATTTTTGAATAAAAATCAAGAGATGTAACTCTTCCAATGGTTTTCAGGTTTTTCTCAAGGTTATAACTCTTCCAATGGTTTTTCTTGACCAGACATGAAGAGTGTATAAAAGTAAGACCTTGACTTGCATTTCAATAAATTTTTCACATATTCTTTTACAACTTTTGAATATCTTCTTCTTCTTCTTCTTCCTTTGCCAAAAGCTTTCAAAGTTTTCTGGTTTCCAAACCTTGTTAACAAAAGTTTGTTATTCATCTTTTTTATTCTCTTCTCCCTTTGCCAAAAAGAATTTGACAAAGACTAACCACCTGAATTCTTTTTGTGTCTCTCTTCTCCCTTTTCCAAAAGAACAAAGGACTAACCGCCTGAATTCTTTTGTGTCTCTCTTCTCCCTTTGCCAAAAAGAATTCGCCAAGGACTAACCGCCTGAATTCTTTTTGTGTCTCTCTTCTCATTTTCCAAAAGAACGAAGGACTAACCGCCTGAATTCTTTTGTGTCTCCCTTCTCCCTTTTCAAAGAATTCAAAACGACACAGTCTGAGAATTCTTTTGATTCTTCCCTTTCCCTTAAACACAAGATTTCAAAGGACTAACCGCCTAAGATATCTTTTGTTTCCCCTTCACAAAGTTTCAAAGGACTAACCACCTGAGAACTTTGTCTTAACACATTGGAAGGTACATCTTTTGTGGTACAAGTAGAGGGTACATCTACTTGGGTTGTTGTAACTGAGAACAAGAGAGGGTACATCTCTATTGGATCAGTTCAAGTGGAGGGTACATCCACTTGGTTGTTCAAAGAGAACAAAGGTGGGTACATCCCTTGTGGATCTTTGCTTGTAAAGGTTTTTACAAGGTTGAAAGAAATCTCAAGGACCGCAGGTCGCTTGGGGACTGGATGTAGGCACGGGTTGTTACCGAATCAGTATAAAACGCTTGTGTTTGTCTTCTTCTTCCCTACACTCTTTAATTTCCACTGTGCACTTTAATTATCGGTTTTACTTTTGGTTAAGTTTCTATTTTTGTTCTTTACTTTCTTAACATTATAGTAAAAGCTTAATTGAATCTAGTAACATTAAGAAAGATAGATTTTTAATTAGTAAAGGTTTAATTAATAATTAATTCAATCCTCCCTTCTTAATTATTCCGAGGCCACTTGATTCAACATGAACAACCTATCAACACCTCTCATTTCTCTTCCTATGATATCATATCACCTATCATACCTATATTTTTATATGTTTTTTACTCTCTTTGTAGGTGTTAACTAGAATTTGGGGTGTCCACAAATATTTTTTCTATTAAAATATCAAGTAGCAAATGCAACAACCCAAAGTCAACATTCACACAAAAAAAAACAAACCAAAGTCAACTATGCAACGACGAATTTGTTATTCACTTTAAACAACGAAAAATATAATATAGGCTACATCAAGTACGTTCCCTAGTATTAATTAAAAGTCCAAATGAATCCAGCTTGATGAAACAACAAGTTATATTAAGAATTTTAAGGAATTAGGGTAAGCTGGCCAACTTTTGGGGCACACGTGACTTGTATGTTTGTTTCAGTGATAAAATTCATGCTTGGATATTCGAAGCTATTTATTGGATTGGGGATTGGGATGCAAAAGTTTAACAGAGATAAGAATACACACCTATGCCAACAACTCTCAATTATAGAAGCCCACCGTGGATCAACATTTTTTGGAATTTCTAGCCGTTGATTCATGAATCCTACAATTCCAATAACCTGCAACATTTTTAGAGGAACAGTTGTTCATATATGCACCCACAGTGATCATATTCCATAGTTCCATAAAAAAAATCTTCATGTCATATAAAAGCTTGCAGTCACCATGGTATTTAATAGCATAGAATAAGTGTAACTCAAAAACAAAATAAACTGCACACGAAAGGCACAATTTAAACACCCAACTTGCACCCTCTATGGTATTATAGTTCACTTTGAAGCACTAGAATGACAAATAACATAAAAAAGCAAATTCTTGACCAAGATAAAAGCACACTTTGCAGTGGATTTCTATTCATTAGGCTTTACTATCATTTGAAGTTGCACATGAATATATTTTCAAAGGTTTATCTACACATGAAAGTAATAGCTGCATGGAGTTGAGATTATCCCAAGGTATCTTTTCAGTTACAATTTCTCCATAATATTACTCCAAAGCCGTAATAAGGTGAGATGTAATATGTTCCCAAGAAGTAGCAAATACAGATATTTGAAGTTTGAAATTTGTTTAAAAATGATGAGAGAAAGAGTAGTTGAGAGCATAGGTTGAACATACTTCTCATGAAAGGGTTCATTACGAAGAACTTCTGGTGCCATCCATTGAGGGTACAAAGAAAAATAATGCAAGAATCAGTAAAATGTTTCAAACATATACAATATATTACAGTCACAAGGAGAAAAAAACAAGACGAGCCTACCGTGCCCTTTCCTATCTTAGTTGTGAGAAATGTTTCAAGCTTAAGACGAGAAAGACCAAAATCACCAACCTGTTCATTTAACACGTGATTAAGATATTATCTAGTTGAGCAGAAAAAATGCTACAAATCTGATAGCAATCAAGGATAGACGTCCAAACCAACATTGTACGATAAATAGAAAAGTCACCAGTGGCTAACCTTCACAGTCCAGTTCTTATCAACCCTATCTGATTAAGTTTATAGGTTGTGCTATAATATAACTATCCTTAACTTAATTGAACACTGGAGTTTACTGTCTTTATCTATCTACCATGACAGTAGTCCTTCCATGAGGAATTATTGTATAATCCGAGACCACCATGTGTCCAAAGTCTCAATCAATCCCCATGTGACATGCTGTCAAGTTTTTCATTTTATGAAATAGTTAATAAAACTCAGTTACGAGTCATGGAGATTGGCATTCCTCTCCTCCCTTTCTTCAAACCAAACAGTCCATAAAGAAAGGTCATACTAACCATATGTCATATGATCAAAGTTTATTCTTTCAGCAGCACCATATTTTGATATTTAATTAAGAACAAAATAAAAGATGAAGAAACATAGCTTGATGTAAAGTGTACTAATTACTACTATTTAGAGTAATACCAATATTGTTGTCCAACACCCAAACTATGCTTTCATGCTTTTGGAAGTAATATGAATATAGCATAATCAGAACACGTCTATTGTGGAAATGTGAATTCAATGCCAAATAGAGCGTGGACTGAACTGCATCAGTATTAACTACTAAGGTATGGTTGTATGGGAGTGTACTATTTTCAAAATTCAAACCAATTAAATTTGCATACAAGCTTCTATTTTTATTATACCACTAGTATTATATTATCATAAAATAAGTACTTTTGGGGAACACATGTAAAGATTAATAAAGAAATAAAATAATAAACATTAAAATTAAAGGAAAGATTACCAAACTCTGTATTCTAATGACTAAGACATGCAACAAGATGGGGCAAAAAGTGGAGGCATTTCCATGACTAAGACATCCATTATAATAGGAGCCAATGTTACATCCCATGACACTAAAATAAGGGGGAGATATTACTTTAGTATGATACAAAAATATTGTTATAATTCCCAATTAAATAGATCAAGTAAAAACTATGGAGTATAGACGATGGATCCTTGCTTAGACTTATTTAAGAGGTAATAAAAGAGACTATACTACGAGTACATACTCACAAGATCTGTTAAATGTGAGCCTATTGCAACAAGTAGGCTTGTTGGTGCTCGTTGTCAATCAGAATTTAGTTCCTGCAAAAAAACAACCCGTGTCAATCCAGTAAAGCATGAGCAGTAACATACCAAATCTGGTGAAGCCATCACCTAGAAAATCCTAAGATGACCATAATATCAAGAAAATAACAAATTAGTGATTAAGGGATTCTAACTCAGTTGGTTGAGTAGATGCGTGAGAGTTATTGTAAACATTCCGGTAGGTATCTTTAGTTCTTATGGATAAAAAAATGTGAAACCTTTGGTTGATAGTAAACTAAAGCACTTATTCTCTGTTTGAAAATTGATTTGATCATAAAAAATTTCTCAAGATATTTTTTTACGAAATTTTGTTATGATATCTATAATAATCTCCAGTTTAATTAGGTGGATAGTTGAGCAAATAGACATAACAAGAGTTTAGAAGAATCGAGAATAGACAAGCAACAACCTAGTTGCGTGCTGGCTAGCTGTTAGCATGCAAATGCACAATTTCTCTCGAGCTCTCCATATTTCATCTCAATATATTCCTAACACGTGATTTTCATCCCCTTCAAACATGGTATACATGTGTTGGATCTATCCGTGACATATATACTGGGGGTGGTTTATATTTAAAATAATTTTATTTCAAAAGAGACAATTTTCTCAACAAAAAAATTGAAAAATCAAATGCGGAGAGATGAAATATCCTAGAAGGATGCTCGCATGGCTTACTAAAGTCATTTGATGACTATATATATTCTCTACCCCTGTCTTGTGCTGATTTCGCCACTCTGCATTGGCAATTATGTTTCTGTTTCAAGAAAACACATATTGTGTTCTATATTGGACCACAGATTGAAGCAGCATAGTGCAGTGGCCATTAAAAAATAGGGTAAGAAAAGAGAAATTAGGGAATAGAATGGGCCAACAAGGTTGAGTAGCACACAGTAACTTTAATACATGAATTCAAAAGCTTGTCAAATTGAAACAAATGCTTGTACAAATGAAAGGACCATATAAAGGGTAAAACAGATTTAAAAATTGAAACTACATCCTAAAATATAACGCTAAAGCACTGACCAATTATGTTTATTTATAAGGTGGCCTTATAGTCTTACACCAAACCAAAAAACTTGTGCATCAAAAATACAAAAAAAAATTCCTCAAATTGTTGCTTCCAAGGTTTTCTTTTGTTTTGAACTCCCTATGAACCCGAAAACACAAAAGCTACTATTGCGGAACCACATTGTTTATAACATTCTAGCACATCAAATACATAGGGTAGGACTTAGGTGTTTCAATCAGCAATTTCTCTACATAAAATAATTTTTTTTTTATTAATTATCTTTCTCCAAAGTAACTTACTGAACAAACCATACCCTATGTGACAACATAAAAGTACAGCCACGAAACAATTTCAAAAATCCATATAGTAGCAATTTCATTTGCTGACATCACAAGGAAGTATTAACATTGCTGGGCTATACTATTTTTCACTCTTTTGTTGATCCTATCCTATTCTAAGTACGTGATGTGTTGAGGTGGTGATGATGAGTTGATAAAAAAGAAGGGTATGTTATGTTGTCATTATATAAATAGCCTTAGTGCATGCACTTCAAACACCTTGGTCCTCTAAAACATTTTATGCTCCCAAGGTTCTCTATGCTAGTTCTATACACCATGAACCTTGAAAATTGTCACTGTCTAAGCACCATAAGAAGCAATAGCAGTTTGAGTTGGTCAAGTTATGAGAGAATTGGCTACGATCCCATTGTATGTGTCAACAAATTTGTGACCAAATTGAAGATGGGAAGCTGGAAAGCATTGTGAAGGAAGATCAAGAGAGAAAGAAAAAGATTCTTTAGAACTACAACATTGTGATTTGGCTGTCGTTTACAGCTAATTTTGGTGGCAAAAAGCAACATCCAGCCACATGTCACAGCCCTTGGTAGAGCGATAGGGTGCTGCCACTCCTTCTGAGGCCTAACAGAACCTACACCACTGATCATCTCATTCTTTTCAATATAGCACCATTCTTGCAATTCAAGTTACAAGTACATAACTTGATTTTAATTTATGGAAGAAGTTACATTCATTTTGCCTTCTTATTTCTTCTACTAAAAGTGTTAACAACTTTGTCCAAACCAGGACTTGACAAAAAATACATTCAGGTCCCCTATCTACCACAATAGCATTGGGGTATTCATATTAATCTGTAAGAGGCACGTTTCCCTAACTTTGGCTTGGATTGGATTCAAACATATCCAAGTTGAAATCGTTTGCAAATCTAGATATCATATTACATGTTTCATAACAGAATGTATTTTATGGCAGCTTGTTAAGGGAATGTTTTTTGTTTTCACATAGTTTATTGGATTTCCAACAAACTATTTCTCGATAGAAAATGGATAATGGTACAATATGGTTTAGTAAAATCTTGCATTAGTGAAGAAACAAAGATAACAATCAAGGTTAATTTCAGTAGATATCCTTTACCCCTAACTAGGACCACAAATGGTCTCTATCGGTTCAAAACCCCATTTTCAACAAATACCCTCATATGAACAGATCGAGAGGAAAAGATAGAATATGGAAACTTACGAAGGCAAGGCGACACACGGGAGACGCTATCAGGGCACCACCACAGCTGACTGACGAAACGACGGACACTAGGGAGTGCACCACCACAGCTAAGGACGGGGGACCTACTGGACGAAGGCACGATAGAAGGCATGATGGAAGGCACGAGGGAGGGCATGACAATGGAGGTAACAGAATGAAGTAATGGATGAAGGCACGAGGGATGGCACGAGCGACGAAGTTCTGATGGCGGGCACGAGCTGAGATGAAAGACAAAACTAGTTACTGCCAATTTTGTAAATTGGAAACGATGACTGTTTTCTTAAAAAATGTCATCGTTTTCGTTGCCTCTATTTACAAATATAGCCACCGCGTCATATACAACGACAATTGTTAGTAAAATGTCGTCGTTTTTAGGTACCATTATTTTTTATATTGCCACCGCGTCAAATACAAAGACGATTTTGGCGTAAACGTCATGGTTTTTTAATTGTATATTTACAAATACTGCCATCACGTCATATTGGATGACGATCCCCAACAATCATTGTCGTATTGACATCGTCGAATAGCTTCTTTTTAGTAGTAGAACTATTGCATGTGATTTACATTTACCCAAAGCTAAATGTGAAAGCATATAATAAATTGATATGAATGTTATAAGTTGTCCAGTGATAAACTTAATTGTTACTTATATTTTCTTTTCAATATCCCTTCTTTCATAAGCCGAGATCAAAAAAGAAAAAGATAAGAGGATCGATGTGGTAAAAAACTTATCAGAGTCTTTAACAAAATTATCAAATTAATTATTTTCATGCATAAGAATATTAAATTATCTAGTATAAAATATTAAAAAAATCATCTTAAACCTCTTCTTTTCTTTTTTATTGTAATTTTGAATTATTTTCCTATTATAATTTTTGGATTATTATACAACAAGTTCTCTTAAAAGTTAGAAAGTAATTCAAAAGATGTATTTAAAGATTTGCTTATTCTAATATATGTTTGTCCATATATACAAACTTAGGAATTCAACTTTTAGTTGTATGCTTAAAAATATATATATATATATATATATATATATATATATATATAATTATTTGCCAATTTTATAATTATTTGCCAATCATACTATATTATGACACTTTAATTTGTAAAATTATTTCTATTCGTATACATTTTAAAAATTTATAAAGGAGTGCTAGCAAAACATGTTTTTTATTAATTAAAATTTCCTGAAAGTTACAAACACTACCGGAAAATGGACTTTTTATGACGGTTAAATCGGGCATTTAATGGCAATTTTGAACCGTCGTGTAAACGGACATCGTAAAATACCAAAAAAATATTACGTCAGTTGCGAAAAACACGTGGATGTATTGACATATAATTATTTTAATTTAATGAATGGTTTTAAAATGAAGTCTTATTTATACTATGCGTTAAATACTTAAAAAAAATATTCATCGCATTTTTACTATGCTCAAATTAAATTGTTGACTACTAATAAAACAAAACAAAAAAAACCTAAATTCAAGACTGTTCATATAGAGATTACTTATGTTGGGCACCAAAAAATTCTCAACTCATTCTTTCACTAATCAATTGAGTATAATAATTATAGATTACAGTATTTGCTAAACTAAATATATAGCTTCAAGTTGCATATTGTATATTCAGATTTAATTAATTGGTTATGTATAAATGCAACAAAAGAGAAGAAAAAAAAACATATTATCAGAATTTCTACATGAATAATTTGATGTTGATATATATATATATATATATATATATCTTCAAACAATTTCTTAGTAAGGCTGATAAAAAATTGATGTTTTCCACATTTAGAGTAGACAAATTGATTATTTTTCTCAGTAAAAAAACCACCAAATATACAAGAAAATTGAAGATGTTTTCCATATATATCTTCAAAATCAAACTTTCTTGCTAGTTACAATCACCCAATTTCAAGGAGACATCTATCAATGACTAGTAATCTACCAATTTCAAGGACCCAGTTTTTCTGAACAAAGTAAGTCTTGAAAAAGAAAATGTCATTAACTATCAATGACTAGTAATCTAGCCTTCTAAGAACTGAAAAAATAGCAGTGCTCTATCATAGTATGCCGGCAGGTAGCATGAAACAAAATCTCTCACCTGGAGAAGGCAAACCATGGAAATTCTTAACTTCAATCATTAAAAGGTAGATGTTACTCCATTATTTAACACAAAGATACATCGTCATCATTCATCATTTCATCACACTTAAAACATAAATCCATGTGAGCAACAAACCTCATCATCTATCATTCCAAGGTTGCCTGTCTCCCTCATGGCAATCTCAGCCTGCATATTCAAATAGCTCAATACATGGATGCTACAACCAGGTTTAGAACACAGTTTGTAATTTTTGAAAGAGGATGTTAAAAAAACCTACCTATAAGCGCCATTGGAAGACACAATTTGGGTTATTAATCTTGATGACTATCCAAGACTTTATGTATTTGTCCCAAGCATCATAGTAAGCTTCAAGGTTTTTATTTACAGCTTCTAGCTAAAAAATAAACACAAATTGTTATATCTGTGTGCAAAATCACAATTCACTAGCAATTTCTCCCTTAAAAGAAAAGGGTAAAGAGTTTGCATAGTCAGCCCTTCAGTATCATAAACTCCATGTGTATGATCTTGAGAAAGAAAAAACTAATTCTAACCTGGGGATCAACAACCTTTACTGTGTCAACTGGAAGGGGCTTCAAACCAAGCATCCTTACTTTATCATATCTTGATAACTTCAATTTCATACCTGGACACTTTTCAAATAATAAGAAATTAGAAAAACAAAAAACAATATAACAAGGAGAAAACAAAACTAAATACAAAGAACCACCACCTTCTCTTGTCAATTTGGTTAAAGCTGCTAGAGTTTGAACAGAAAAAGCAAGATCGTGACTTCCTGCATTTCCACGCAACTAGAAGGAAACAAAATCTGGCAATAATATTTTAGTTTCCATAAACGATAATGTCCCTAGATAATGTACTGTTTATCCCTTAGCTTATAGGGGAATAATTACCTCAAGAAGGGCATTTCCTGGATTAGCTTCTCTTAGTTTATTCTACAGTCCAAACATAATTTGCCATGCCAAAGAAACAGGAGCAAGATAAGCTACAACAATCAAGACAAATATAAATAGCAACTAGGAATTGTCCTGTCGACTTACTCGCACATGCACTTGACAAAAAAAGCTTATTTGGAAACCTGTGAGGTACATTTTTTACCTATTTGAAACTGATAAGAGCATAACAATCTTTCATGATAAGAATAAGGCCGAAAGACTCTAATTCACACGGTATCTGTATCTGATCTTAAATGCATTCATGGTTTCAGCCACTCATATGAAGCTTCAGAACAAGACCAAACTACCAGAACAATCTAAAAGAAACGTGTGAATTTCCAGTAATTCAAATTAATCATCATCAAACTTCCTTGAATATCATCACAGCCCACCTAACTAGTGTCATCCATGACCAAATACACATTTATCATTTTCTCTCTGTTAGAATACCATTTCATAACAAGAATCAGTTGTCAATTACTCAGTCATCAACCCAAAGTTACAGCCACAAAATGGAATAAGAAAACCAGAAAGGCTATACCAATTGACACTCCAAGTCCAAATCAGACCATGCCCACAAGAATGATTTCCAATTAAGAGAAGCAATAGGATTTATTGCCATTACATGTAGGAAGCAGGAAAATTCATAACCAAATGACAAGCAGTTTTAAACCCAAAAGGCAAAGCAAATCAAGTCCATAAGCACAAATAACTAAAAATATCAATTCGATGTCTCAACTCTCAACTAAAAAATGTACAACGGCTAACCCAAAAGGTAAGCATACAGTTGAAGATGAAAAAAAATAGACAGCACAGAACAGAACATGATGCAAGGTCATCCATAATATAGCATGGGAATTACCATGATGTGTTTGTACAATTTGCCAGCTTAAACTTGTTTAACTAGTAAATAATCAAAGTTGGACATGTCCATAAAACCACTGCATGCTACTGTTAATTACAACATCAAAATTATTTACATAATATTCAAGCACCATTTAGCATTTGACCTTCCTATTTTGTTTTCCAATGTAGATCAGACATAGATAAATGCATGCTTAAAATTAATACCAGCTAAAGGATAATTAAGTTGTACTACCAGCAAACTCAATCCTGGCCAAAGCATGCTTGTTGTAGTTGTGGAGTCAAAGCCTCTATAAAACCCCAAACTAAGTAACATAAAACCCTAGGCCGGCCTAACATTCAACCTAGGTAACATAAAACACTAGAAATTGTTTGTGTGAGAACAGGAGTTGAGCATGTCATGTCTATATAACACGATGCAACTGGAACACTAAGGATTCTAAACACATTTAGATACTTTTGTGAATACAGAGGCAAGGGATGGCTGGTACCTACGACGCGTGCGAACTCAGGCCACCAAACAGACAACGTCGTCGGTGACACAAGCGACAGGCACGACGGATGACACTAGCTATAGGGCACTACAGAGGGCGAGAGGCACGAGCAATAGCAAATTGATGGTTTTCAGCCGCAAGCGCGTCTAGGGCACTTTTATCTTATGCAACGAAGAAGGTCATCAACAGAGACCGTCATTGTCTTTATGCAATATTATTACAAAATTGCCACTATGAGCCATTCTAAGGCGCTTTCTTATGACCGTCTTAGATTGTGCGACTTAAAAATCATTTATAACTTCGTTAATTACAAAAATGTCACCGTGTGGCATTCTAATGTGGTTCTATAGAATCGTCTTAGATTCTGTGTCGTAGAAAACAACTTTTCTAGTAGTGAAAATTATAAGTGTGATTTATTATAAGTAAAGAGTGAAACCTATATAATTTTATGATTTTAATAAATTTCAATAATAATAATAAAGAATATAATATTAAAAAGTATATATATATTGCTTATCTTACTTATGTATTGAATGGAAATAATCTTCAACCGGCAATAAAGATATCATGACAAGTGCAAACAGCCCGGGCACACACAGCCGCTAACAACTATGTATATACATTAATTAAAATATATTAACCACAACAATCTAAACGCACTTTTCAAGTGATACGTACGTACACAATATAAATTATTGTTTTAGAATCATAAAGCAGCCCCAACAACATTCAAGATATAGTTTTTCAATAAAAACATGTTTCACCAAACGAATCTTTGATTTATTCAACAACAAAAAAAAAACCAATCATTGATTTAGGCACTCAGCCACTTTCAGCCATAATTCCTCTAAAATATTTTGTCTCCCATGGAAGCTCTTTGATTATTTTACTCCACTTCCACTTCAACTTCAACAAGCTTCATTAATTAGGAAAAAAACCTATGAAATTACCTAATAACTTTTTCAGAAATTATATTGCACAACCACTTGAACTAGGGTTATTCTTGACAACGTAATCAGAATTTTAAAGATATTGATATCAGGCACACAGGTTAACACAAAAATTTAATGAGATTCCGACAAGTGCCTACATTATTGGGAGCAAAGCGATTGTCTCTATTTTTTATTTATTAATAATTGAATTACACCAATTTATATAACAATAATGCACCCTCAACGAGATTCGCAACCCGACACCAAGAAGGCTAAGCTAGTGTGGTGAATAAAATATGAGTCATGCAGAACAACAGTTATTCTAGATAGGATTTCTAAGCGGTTAAATATTAGTTTGATATATTGCCAAATAAATATTATAAAATTCAATAATTTGTAATTATATATATGACATTTTTTTAAAAAAAGCTAATTATGTATATGATAATTAATTGGATGATAATATTGTAAAAAATATTTACGATGTCAATTTATTCAAATTAAATTTAAAAAAATAGTATATTCATTTTCACCCCCAAAGAAAACTATATACCTTTTATAAAATTAGTGTACTTCTGGTTTAATTAATAATGCATCAATAACTCAGGGGTGATTCAAGTGTTATATAAGTGCAAAATCTGCAATTAATTAAGAAGCCTTTTTTTAGGTATTAATTAAGAAGCCTTTGTAATTAATGGGACTCCATGCTATGGAAAATCACTTTTGACGCCTCACTTTGATAGAGAATCACATAACCGCTCAAGGAAAAATAAATTAAAGTAATGTTCATTAACAACTTCATAAAATTAAAATTCATGTTATATTAATTGGAGGAATAATTTTTAAATAAAAAATCCAAGTTCATTTATATTGGAATTAATTAAAAGGGTCAATATCAAAAGGAGTATATATATATATATATATATATATATATATATATATATATATATATATATATATATATATATATATATATATAACTTCAAATATCATCGATAGTTCTTTTGTCAATATTAAATTTAATAGTTATATTGTTATTGTCATATAATGTAGGTTTTGGTCACTGCAGCGTAATTATTTTTCTTTTGGTACAGGCCCCTGTAAGTCAAATTATTAATTGGACTTCATGAAAAATATAGAGGATCCGTAAAAAAAAAATTACTATTATAGAGGAAGTACGTGTGATCCACCTTAAGATCAATAATAGTTGGAACATAATACATCAATTTAGAATTTGAATACACTACATTTACCATTGCTATAGCCTATATGGCTGGGAATTTTAAGATATTTTCCAAAATGAAAGTGTTGGTTGGATTTTATTACACATTTAGAGAAAATACAACACAAATTTCCCCAAGTAGCCATCCTTAGAAATTATTTACACAACCAGTAACATTTACTATTCATGGTGTGAATTCGGGCACTCATTCCCGAATTCACACCTACCCCTCCCGAAATTTTGTTTTGCCCAAGTAAGAATTCGGGTGTGCAAAACCCGAATTCTGATCCTATTTTTCTTTTTTTTTAACTAATGTATTTTGTTAAATTAAAGAATAAAATTAATTTATATTTTTTAATTAAAAAAATAATCAATTTATATTATTTTAATTAAAAAATATAATTAATTTAAATTTTGTTAAATTAACTTGCTTTATTTAATGTATTATTTTTCTATTTATTTTTTGTACTAAAATATTTTATTATTTAGTTAATAATAAAATAATGCTACATCTTTTATTAAGATATTTAATATTATTAAAATATTTTTTAAAAAGATATTTAATCATGTTTGTTGATTAAAAGCTTCTTCTTTTTATCTTAACGATTATTATTGTCATCTGTTTCTTTTATAGTGTGTTTAGATGGAGTTAGGAGAATTCATTTTTTCAAGAAATTTAAAAGGATTCATGATAAAATAGCTTATTTGGATAGAATATTTGAAAGGAGATTTAATTTTTGGTATTTTTATGAATCATTTTAATTGACTAAAACAGTGTGATTTCAAATTCTCTAAAAAAAGTAAAGAATTTGAAATTCTTTTTTCGGAGATACTCACTCTAACTCATGTTCTTACTCGCGACTCTTTCTCGCTCAACACTCGCAACTACGGGTGACCAAAATTTTTACAGTCGACATTGAAATAAATTGTTTTTCGCTGACGGTGACCGAGGTTTTTTCGTCAAATTTTTTTTGTATGATGTCAACCAAAGCTATTTTTTGCTGATATGAGCTAAGATTTTTTATAGATAATGTTGGTTAGGGTTATTTTCTCACTGATGTCAATCATGGGAATTTTTTGTCGACATCGCCCAAGGATTTTTTTGACCGTTATCATCCAGGTTTTTTCGATTGATGTTGACCAAAGATTTTTTTGGCCGACGTTGGTTAGTTTTTTTGGCCGACATCGGTCATTACTAACTTTTAAGTAGACACCTACTAGGGTTTTTTAGCCGACGTCAGCTAGGTTTTTCTGGTCAACATCAGCCAAAGTTATTTTTTAGCCAATATCGACTAGGGTTATTTTTCAGCCGATGTTAGCTAGGGTGTTTTGGCTTATGTCAACTAGATTTTCTTAGTCGATATCGAATTTTTTTTGCTGAGATTGACTAGGGTTTTCTAACTGACATCAACCAGAGCTATTTCGTAACCACATTAGTTAGGTTTTTTTGGTTAATGTTGGCTAAGGTTTTTTCTACTAACACCAGCTAGGTATTTTTGACCGACATCGGACATGACTATTTTTAGTTGACATCGACTAGGTTCTTACAGTAGAGTTTTTTTGGTTGACATCGGTCAGAGTTATTTTTTAGCCAACATCAGTCAAGGTTATTTTATAGTCGATGTTGGGTAGGGTTTTATGTTCGACTTTGGTCAGGGCTACTTTTAGCCAACTTCAACTAGGGATTTTTTGGCCAACATTGACCAATGATGTTTTTCGGCCGACATCGGGTAGGTTCTATTGGTCAGCATCAACCAAGCTATTTTTTAGCCAATGTTGGGTAGATTTTTTTGTCATTGCCTGCTAGGATTTTTTTAGGCCGACATTGGCTAAAAATAGCCTTAGTCAATATCATTCGAAAAGACCCTAGCCGATGTTGGCCAAACAAACCCTAGCCAAAGTTGGTAAAAAAAACCTAGCCAACATCGATTGTAAAATAGATTCAACCAGTGTTAACCGAAAAATAGCCCTGACTGACGTCAGCTGACAAATATTCCCAACATATTTTGACCAAAAAAAACCCTATTTGATGTTGATCGAAAAATACCTTGGTTGATGTCGGTTTAAAAACATCATTGATTATGGTCAAGCAAAACAACCCTAGTTAAAATTATCAATATTTTGTATTTTTAAATTATTAAAAATTGAAAAATATTTTTTAATTAATATTTCAAAATTAGATTGTGTTTGTTTTCTATAAAATTTAATATTAAAATTTCATCTTTTTAAAATATAAAATTAAAATTTTGTATATGGAGGAAATTGAATTACCCTATTCAAATAAAGAATTTAAAATTGAAGAGATTTGAATTGATTTATCCAAACAAAGCAGAAAAATAAAGGAAATTAAAATCAAAGAAATTCAAATTCTAACCATTTCAAATTCCTTCCTCATGTTTATAATTGTTTTTAAGTTATCATTTTATTTGTCTTGGTTACTGTTTTACGTTATGATTTTCTCTGTGCTTGTTTTTATTTACCAAATTAATTGTTATTTAAGTTCAATTATAGTGTATCATTCATTCAAAAATATTAATAATTATCAATAATTATTCTTACAGTTTAGTTACATTATATGTCAATATTTAAAAGTTAAATTATTTAAATATATTACTAATTATCTTTACTCTATCTGTATTATTAAAAAATTCGAAACAAAATTTACAACAAAATTAATTAAAAATAAAAAACAATTAAAAAAAACACCTTTAGAATACCCAAATTCTAAGAGGATGTGCAAAAGGAAATGGACAAAAATAAGGTGAGAAGTCAGGTGTGCTAGGATTGAATTCTCACTCTGAACACAGTAAATATTGCCACTTAGGTAAATAAAATAGGAATATGACTACTTGAAGAAGTTTGTTTTGTATTTTGTCTAAATGGGTAAAAAAATCATGTTGGTTGTGCATAAAAGTTTCCTTCACTATGATAAAAAAAAAAATGTTATGTAGGATAGCAAGGTTTTGTCTTTGTTATAGTTGATTCTGAGTAAATTGCCCAGAAAATGCCACTGTCTAATCTTAAATTTGTAAGATTCTTGTTGATTTGTAAATACTTATAACAAAAATAATGGTATTTACAATAATATATTCGTTTGAGTTTTTTTATTCTTTGAACATAAAATTTATGAACAAATATATAGTGATTGAAAATAGGAATGTATAAAATTAAAATAATTATAATATGAAGGTAATTGAAATTTGAATATGAAAATTGATTTTAAATGAATTTCCTTGGAGGAATCCTAATAAAAATTCAAGTGGTAACGAACTAAATACTCTAGCATGAATGTTAATGGTTGAATAATTTTCTAGGATTTTGCCGTCTACAAACTAAATTAATAATCCTGCAACTGATAACGAAACACTGCAATACAATGTTAGAATTTGACGCTTTGAGCATGAAAAATGCATTTCCACTATAAAACTTCCCTATAAACACAATAAATTCTTATGGCTTATGATAGTGATATGTACAAATCATTTGAATTAAAAAAAAAAAGAAGAAATTATACTAACTTTATGGTATTTTAAGGGTGTCTCTCCAGGTTAATGCGTCTTTCAATATTGGTTCAATTATTTTCTTTATTTATTAAGTTGAGTTTGATTCCATTATTTTTAAAAGGTTCAATTAAATCTTTTAATTTTTAAAATAAGTTTAATTTACTCATTCCGTCCAAATTAAAACTAACTTTGTTGATGTAAATTAGGGGTGAAAATAAGTTGAATCAAGCCAAGTTTTACTAGGTTTGAACTCGGCCTGAGTTGAATATGCAAAGCTTGACTCATTATCAGTCATAGGTTTTTTTTTTAAGGCTCGGTTCGGTTTACATAAAAATCTGACTTAGCCTACGAGCCTATTTAAAAGTTTATTTAAAGACATCTTTGATCAATTAATTATCTTAAAACCTAGTGAAATATTAACTAAAAGAAAGAAACTTATAAAATTTCGTATAAATAATGTACAAATCCAAAAATAATTGATAAACAAAGTCATATTGTATTCAAGTCATTAAAACACAAAGTATATCGAAAGAATGAAAAATAAGAACATAATATTAAAAGATGTAAGGATTAGAGATGATTTATACTAATATAGGCAAATAAAAATATTTAAATTGTCTCAAAATATCTTTACAAAACATTCTTTTCCTTGAAAGTATTAATCTAGTTGCATTATCCTTTTAACTTGAGTCTTTTTCTTTTTGAAAATTTTTCATATCCAAATGAATTCTCTAAGCACTTTATGTCACTTTATCTTATCATTCATAATGACATAAAAATTGTATAGATAATCATTGTTAATATGTCACTTACAATACAACTTAAAAGTATTTTTATTTTCCATTTATTATTTTATAAGAATCTGAAGAGTTTTAAAATTTTGTTATTTAATAATAATAGTTATTATCATCATCATTATTATTACTTAAGCAGACCGGCTTGTCAAGTCTAACAACTTTTTTTATAGTTTGGATTTGACTTCTTTATCTAAAAAAGTTTTTTAAAAAACTTGAGCTTGACCTTTACAGTAAACAAGTCAAGTCGAACCTTAAATAAACCGAGCCAAAGGTCTTTGACAAGCTACTCGGCTCATTTTCATCCCTAGATGCAATATTAACACACGTGACTTTTACACTAAAATGTCGTTAATATATTATATTCACAATTGTAAATAATATAATTATTCTAAACATTAATCTAAAGAAAAAAGTAACAAGTGATAATGATTTGAATTTTAAATTGTATAATTGATGAGGATTACAATTATTTATACTAAAATTTGCATGATTGAAATTAAAAGAATACATAAATCAAATTTAAGATTTATTGATTTTAGAGTAATTGAAAAATAAAAAATAACAACGGTACTAAAATATACCTATTTTTTGGTTTTTTGCCTATATAATTCTTTACATCTAATTGATTTTGTGCACATACATAATCAATTGTTATTAAGCATAACATAAACGATTATATTTGTACACCTAATTGATTGATTATACTCAAACATAACCGATTATGTATACTTGCATTTTTTATTTCAACATTCGCATATCTACACTCTTCTCCCCTCAAATCAACTCTTCTCACCTCCAGTAAACTCTTCTAAGTGCAACAAAGCAAAATCCAACACAATTTATGTCCATACAAGCATAAAAAAATCCATCATCACAAAGGGAAAATAAACAAAATAAAAATACAAGAAGCACTATCAATTTAGAACATGATATCAGCGACAAGAAGCATATCAGAGTACCTATTGGCCGCGAAGAGGAGGACCAAAAACATCACCATGAATAAGCAAATCAAACCACCATAGTATTATGTGTGAGCCTTCCTTTGTGAAAGCAAAAGGCAAAACAAAAAAGGGATTGAGGTTCATGAGGGTGCAATGGTTACGGGAGGGTACTTTAGTAAAAGGCATGCATTTCTTTATTTTCCTTCCAAATTCTACGTATAAGGTTTTTATGCGGGCTTCACATTTTTGCAAATAAGAAAAGTTTCGCGTTCGTCTTTCTTTCTTTCCTATTTCTGATTAGAGCTATCACTTCGGCCCTAGGTAGCCAATCCATTCGGCCATCCATAATGGACCTAGAGGGCCTAAGCTCCCATAATGAAGGATTCTACACGGCTCCAATCCAAACAACTTCACTTAATATGAGATTCAGGTTAGGGTTAACCCATGGGTTATGCTATTTTTAAAAAGTGATTTTTTTTCAACTGTCAAAAATATATATTTTAAATCAATTAGTTAGGGTTAATTTTGGTTAATCTGGTGTAGGATTATTTTCAATTGATCTTGGTTAGGATTATTTTTTACCGACCTTGATTAGAGTTATTTTTTTATTAACCTCAACCAAGGTTATTTAATATCAACTCAACCAAGGTTGCTTTTGGCCAACCTCGATCAGGGTTGTTTTCTATCAACTCGACCAAGGTTGTTTTCAGCCAACCTCGATTAAGGTTATTTCGTCAGATAGAACTGTTTTTGGTTGACCATGATGGGGTTCTTTTCAATTGGCCTCAATTAGGGTTATTTTCGACTGACCTCAATCAGGATTGTTTTTGGCCGACCTCAATGATGCTCTTTTTAGATGACTTTTGTTAAGGTAATTTTGGCTAACCTCGGCTAATGTTATTTGCAGTCGTCCTCAACCAGGTTGTTTTCAATCGACCTCGGCAAAGATTGCTTCTGTTGATCTCGACTCAAGTATTTTTTTTTACTTACCTCGGCTAGGGATGTTTTTGGACGACCTTGATCGGGTATATTTTCAGTCAACCTTGGCCAAGGCTAATTTTAGCCAACCTTGGTTGGAGCTATTTTCGGTCGACCTCAGCCATGACTATTTTTTGCTTACCTCAATCGAGGCTATTTTTGGCTGACCTCGACTAGGGTTATTTTCGATCCACCTTAAATAGGTCTATTTTCATTCGACCTTTGCTAGAGATAATTTATGTTGACCTCAACCAAGGTTGTTTTTTTATCGACCTCGACTAGGGTTAATTTTTGCCAACCTTGGTTAAGGTTATTTTTGACTGACCTCGGTATAGGACTATTTTTGGTTGACCTCGGCTAAGGTTAATTTTGACCGACCTTTACCAAGGTTAATTTTGGCCGACCACGGCTATAGCTATTTTCAACAACCTCAGTTAAGGTTGTTTTCGATCGATTTTGTCTACGGTTAATTTCAATCAACCTCGATTAGGGTTATTTTTGGCCAACCTTGATCAAGGTTATTTTTGGCCATCCTAGGCAGAGACTATTTTCAGTCGACCTATCTTGGGATAATTTTTGGTCAACCTCATTCAAGGTTGATTTCAGCTTACTTGACTTGAGTAATAAAAAAGTATGTCATAATATTAAACTTAAGACTCATGGGTCGGCCTTAGCCCTACAAACTTTTGGGACTTTTTAATGTGGGCCTTTTGGACCTTGGCCCATGTAGAGCAAGACCGAGCTGAGTCATTTTGATGACTCTATTTTAGTTGTAACAAATGGAGTGTTAGTTATAAAAAAGTTGTGTTGGTTATTTTAATTAGGTAGTTGCTCTTCACACCACTCTTTGCTTCTCACTTTTTACTATTTTTTATAATTTCTTAAAAAAGTATCCTTTTCAAAAATTAGTTTTCGAAATGCATTATTAAAAAAGTATGATTTGACTTTATTAAATACATTGCAGAAATTAGTTTCCATAAGATTTGTGGAAAGCCAAAAAAATGAAATATCCAAATGGCTCCAGAGAAATAAGAAAGTGGGTGTAAATAACGGGTGACACAAGGCAGAGGCAACCCTAAGGACCGGTGAGGTGGGCCACAACACAAAGTCCCATTTTTTATAAGGACACCAAATTTCTTTATGTAGTTTCATAAATATTAAAATAAAATTGTATATAATTTGTACTTATCAAAATCCGAAACTACCACACGTTAGGGTAGACATGGCTAAAGTGGACTCTTGGACTTCACACGTCGGCTTTGAGAGTTGCCTTTGTTAAGAGGACAAGAGGGAGTACCTACAAAACAAAAGACTCTGACGCTCAATTAAGTATATAAGTTAGGAGAATGAGCAAGAATGTATAAGAAGGTATGCAAGCAGGTGTGTGTAGTGTGCTCGACATGTCGTGTGCTGGTGTGTTCAAATGTATTGAAGGTTCGATGGAACCTAGTATTTATAGGAGTGAAATGAAGTTGTGGGTCTTTGTTTGTAGGAGTTGTTATAGTCTTTGCAAATAATTATTAGCTTGTAAATAATAGTCGGTAGCTCATAGATAAAGTTAAAGATAATGTATTGCTTAAAGATAATTGCTAATAGATAATTTAGCATTTACATATAATGAATAGCTTGTAAATAATTGAATACTTGCTAAGAGATAAAGTGATTATGGTATTTTCAAATATTTAAGAGATTAAAGATAACTTGTCTATGAGAGAGTCTGACTGCTAATGGTTGGACGTTCGTGCTCTTGTATCAGGGTTGACATAGAGGGTGGACACATGTCTCAGAATATCACGTAGGATGTCACGTATATTTTGTGAACCGTGAACAACGCATAATTAAAATTATATAAAATTTTATTATATAAAATAAAATAATCAATTGATCATTAGTCAACTCAAGCTAAACATAAAATTTTATTAAAATTATGATAGTGCAATTATATGCGCAATGAATGTTGAACATAAAATGGATATTAAGCCTTCGTCACAAACACGTTGGAAAAATCATGTGAATAGTCTACGCGGAATTAAAATTCAAGCTTCAAACATAAGAGAAGTTTTATTTCAATTAGCTGAACAAGATAATGATCCAAAAATTAGGACTGAAGCTGAATCATTAACTATTCATGAAATTGAAAACTTTGAGTTGTTATTAGCTATGGTTACATGATATGAGTTGTTAACTGTTGTAAATGGAATTAGTAAGAGTTTGCAAACCAAAGACATGTGTATTGACGTGGCTATAAAATTATTAAACGGTCTGATTAAGTACTTAGAAAAATATAAAGAATGTGAATTTGAAAATACTATTGTTAGTGGTAAAAAAAATTGCAAAAGAAATGGAGATTGGATGTGTATTTGTTAAAAAAAACGTCAATTTCATAGAAAAAACACTATGATGAAAATCTCTCTGAATGCACATAATCAAACATTGAGAATCCCGAAGAGTCTTTTAGGATTCATTCTTTTTTATATATAGTTGGTCAAACAACTGGCTCACTTAAAAGAAGAATTGACTATTACTCTTGCATCTACCGAAAGAAGGTTTTTGAAATTAAAACTGTTAAAATTTTATTTGCCATTTATTATGTCACAATGTATATTAAATAGTTTTACTTTTATTTCTATTAAAAGTAAGTTTTTAAAGAATCTTTATTATGAACAAATTATTGATGATTTTTACCAAAAAAATACAAGAAAAACAATATTCAAATGAGTATGACGATATCATTTTCTCGGTTTGCCCAAGAGACCAAAATTTTCAAGTCCGGTTATGCCAGGACTCTTTTATACTTGTGTTAGACCCAAAACCAAATGCTTTACATATGCACCTTTTATGAGATAGTGATAAGAATAGTGGACGATAAAGACATTTTATATTAAAAAAAAAACTGTGGTTCTGGGTAACAACTAAGACAAAATTTAGGGGTAATGTCTTAAGTGGTTTTTATATTATTTTTACTTAAAATTAAAATTGAATTTTGATAGTTTATAAAACATTGGTCGACGTTATTACTAAGTAGGAATTTCAATTTTAATTAGAGAATAACACTAAAAATATTACTTATTGTTTGTTTGAAAATAGAGAAGAAGAAAATGGAAAGAAGGAAAATAAAATAAAAATACTTAAATTTCACTATTTGTTTGAGAAGATAAGCACGAAGAAGTTTTTTTTAAGACACAAGAAAATCGCCCTCCCCCAAATTGGCATGAAATTGGGGCGTGATCTCTTTATCCTTTTCTTTTTATTTTTGTTTCTTAAAAATAAATAATTTTTTATAACACAAAAAAATAAAAAATAAAATAATCAAGTAAACATTTTATTTTTTGGGGTTAAATTTATTTTATTGGTAATTTAGTATGAAAATTTTTATAATTTATTTATTTCTTTTTATTCCTTTTCTACTTATCCAAACAAGCGGACATTTTTTCCCGCTTTTTCATTTCTTATTTCTATTCATTCAAACACCACATCTTTTCTACTTTATTTATGTATTTTAGTTTTTCGTTCCTGATTTTTATCTTTTTTTTTTCTTTTATCTCGAATCCGAACAAGGAGGATTGAGGTACCAAAGTTCTGTTGAAATATTCTAGAAGAGCCCTAGAATATTAAAATATTCTATTTTCGGTCTATAAATATTAATTGACATTGGGTTGTGATTGATTCCTGAATGGAATTTTATTCTTATGCCTCACAATATTTACTTTTCCAATTTTTTGTATTGGGCCGTGAAGGCGTGATCACCTTTTCCACAGTTATGGATAAGTTCATAAGTTGGCCTTCTAAGAAAACAACCTAAAAATTGGCCCACAGATAGGGTTGGGAAAGTTTGTGAGCCATTGTGTTTAGTGTCATTCTAACCAAGTGAAGTTATTAAAGTGAGTTACTTCTTCTCTTTTTTTTTTTTTCTAATAAAGATGTATTTGAGACTTCTTTGACATTTAATTAATTTTTCTTTCATCGGATGGGTTCATTTTAGGATAAAATGGTACCTTCATTAAAGTGTGAATTATCTTTGATGCAAAAAAAAAATGTGAATTATTCAATATAATATATGAAATGTAAATGAACAAACGAGGCAACAACATGAATTGAGGAGGGACCACACCATTCAGAAGCATGGACATACATAATTAAATGCTTCACATGTTTGTCTAAAGTTATATAATGAGACACAACCACCACACCCACCAGCTTCTCTAGGCACCTTCATCTCCACCACCACCTCATTTTTTTTTTATCTTTCTCTCTTTTGTTCCCCATCAAGCAAAAAATATCATTAACAATCACCCCTTCCACCTTGGTTTTTTTATCTATGTACTCATGAATCTTAGTCATGGTCATGGACCCACTATTTCTTATTATGCTGCCCATCCATTAAGCCCCCATTAAATGTGATTAGATTACCAATTATTTTGCTACGAAGACTACCAATTTAACTGATTGTGAACCTTTTCACCTCTTCCACTTTTTCCCTTTTTTATCCATGAATTGCGCATTTTGTTTCTCTTTTGGTGGGTAATTAGTGTCGTAACAGCTTCATTTGATGACTCGAATGCATATACTTATATTTTTCCCAAGAGAATGAATGATTAAAGACTGAGATTATATATAACACTATGAGAAACATCATGTTTAATTCGAATCATTTCCGTGCATAAGGACAATCTCTCTCGTAATATCTATTAGTATTGGAATGTTTAAACTAAAGTATTTCATGAATATAGTGCATTAGTTCTCTCGTGTAAAGTGTTGCATGTAACTAAAAATCTAAAATAATTAAATTAATCAGACTTAAATATATTTTTAATCTTTTAAATTTAAATAATTATATTTTTAATTCTTAAAAAAATTATTTTTATTAATTTTTCAAAAAGTTACTTTTAGTCCCTTTTATTTTTTACGTTAATCATATCATAATTTGTAATTATTTTTCACCATCAATTTTTTTTAATTTAATTTTTTGAAAAAATGATTTGTGTCCATATAAAACTGTAATAATATGTAAAAAAAGTCACAATTCAATGTCCATATTTGTTTTTATTTTTTTCTTTAAAACATCATAATATCTTTAAAAAAAGATCACCAAATCATATGAGTCAAAATATTTTGACTGTTTAAAATTGTAAAAAATCATTTTTTTTTAAAAATAAATTTTGGCAAATAAATTTTGGCAGTTAAAACCGCTCCTAACCTAATTGTGAAATTATGAACACAATAAATAAAAAAGAATTAAAAGTAATTTTTCAAAAATTTGATGGACTAATAAAAATAATTTTTTTAGGTCGAAAAAAAATAATTATCTAAATTTAAAAGAATAAAAACATATTTAAATCAACGAGTAATATTTTTTTTGGGTATTCACTGATCGAGTAGTATACTTTGTATTGAATTTTAAACAAGATGTATACAAAAATGCACAATAGTAACTTAGCTGAACAAACTCTAAAAAACAAAACCTTAGCTGGACACATAATTAATACTTAAACAGAGTACCCCCAACTATGTTAATGTATGAAGATGCGCTATGGATCTTGCGTATGACACGTCACAGATCCAAACCTTCATGAGATAATTGTAAGTATTTTTATTTTAGAGAATTTTCCTATTTTAGACTAGAGGATCATTCACTCTCCCTACATTTTTTAACTACCAAAAATAAAAGTCACCCGAAAAATAAACTAGCTTAATGATATCATACCTTCTGGATATAACGTAGGCTGATGATAAAATACTTGGACATTTGAGAGGAACAAAAAGAAAGCAAGCTTTTTGCCTAGTTTTTATGAACAACTTTGTAGTGTTCACCTATTCAACGTTTGAGTTTCAGTGAGAGTTAGGTAAAATATTAAAATTAATTTCCGAGCACATAGATTAATTAATGTAAAATTATTCTTAGTCATTGATTTTGATTTTGATTCTTTTATATATATATATATATATATATATATATATATATATATATATATATATATATATATATATATATATATTTGCATTAACTACTAAAAGAGAAGATTTTATTACTCATATTGTTTGTGGTATAGAAGATATTTGTAATCTCTACCAAAAATACATTAAAAATTAACTAAAAATTATTATATTCTCTAACAATATTTTTTTTATTATTTTTCTTAATGTTTTATAAAGAAAGTATTTGATAAATATCTTTCTAAAAATAATATTTTTCTCATTTAATAAATGAGAAAAATTATAAAATTATAGAATGAATGACTACCATGTTGCTGCAATGTTAAGATGCACCTACCCGCCATCATACATGTAATACTTTGGCCAGTTTTTCAAATGCTCAATTCAATTGTGTCATTTTAATATAACATTATTCCAATGTCAATCATTGATATCACACTGGACCCTCTTTCTCTCACTTGACCAATCAGGCTTCATGTTTTGAGGGATAACCATCAGAATCTCTATATTCCTTTCACTTCTAATTAACTAATAAGTGATGATAGCCAAAATGGTAGCCTGCAAATTTTTGTTTTCTTTACTTTCATGAGTCAGCATCTTTGCCTTCAAATGAAGCAAAACCTTTTTATTGTGGTTATCAACGTTTTGGCCTCTTTTGGATATTTAGGTTAAAAATTCTTATTTTCTCAGCCTGGGTCCTCTCATAGCATGATATAAACACAACCATTGCAAGTCACCAATCCAATTCAAAAGAAACTTAGAAACAATTTTTATATTCGCGTTAATCACTATTCTAAGAAACTTTTTTCATATTCATATTTATCACTGTTCTAAAGAGGAAAAATGATAATTTATGGTAACATATATAGTAACAAGCTTGGCCCAGTTGGTAAACAAAGACAAAACTTAGTGGTATACTTTAGGTGCTGCAGAATTAAAAGGACCATTAACTATAAAATTGAGATAACATTAAATGCTACTTTTAATGCAGGTCGATTTTAATAATGATAGATTATTCAAACTAGTCAAGGAATATTCACACACACACACACAAAAATCAAGGAAAATAACAGAAAAGTTAGATGAAATAATTAGTTGAAAATTATTAGGTGGACAAGTGAAATGGATAATAACTAATAGGAGTGTGGAATTTATTTTTTTTTTAAAAAAAAAAACTCTTTTTACTTTTTACTTTTTTGACTCATCTAAAAAATACAAAGAAAGAAAAATAAACAAAAGCAAACAGTAAAAAGGTCAATAATGTAAATTAATCAAGTAATTGAGGGATTCAATCCTTTTACAAACATGACAAATTGAATCACAAATCCTCACTTCCACAAACATAATTCACCAACAAAAGCCTTAAAGTATATCACGAAAACAAAAGATGGGTTAGGTGTGAGACCATATTATGGATAAAAAAAAGCGAAATATAAAAGGGCAAAATAGAAATGTAACTCCCCGCTTCAACCCTTGCCCCCACTGTATTTTCTTCTTCTTTTTTTCTTTTTTCTTTTTATACTTCTTTTTGTTACAACACACACGTGAGATAAGATTTATTTTTGTACTATTATTTTTTATATTATTAAAATATAAATTAATTATTTTAATTGTTAAATAATTTAAATTATAATAATAATTGAATAACAAGATTAAAATTATATATTTAACCAAAAATAGAATTTAATTCTTTAGTTTTTTATTTTAAAGTTCTTTGTTATTTATTAAATTGTATATATTGTTTGGGCTAAAATAAAATTAATAATCTAATAAATAATTTATTAAAATCTGTATAAGTCAATTGAAATTGTAAAAAAATTTGGCAAGTTTTCCATAAATTTTCTCAAATCTGACCAAATTAACCTAACAAAGATGGGTTGAGTTTAAAATATTTTAACACACCATTTTTTTATAACCTAAACTTATTTTAACACACACATGAAATCATATATATATATATATATATATATATATATATATATATATATATATATATATATATATATATATATATGTAATTACTCTGATTAGTTTCTTAGTATTTTTTTTTTTGTAAAATCTTATTGTACTAATAAATATATCCATTCTATTGGAGTATAAAATACTAACATTTTAAGGAAAATGTTTTGAGGTTAATTCTTGCATATTTTAAGGTTACCATTCACAATAATTTTTATGTGAATCTTTTTTATATATTTAATATGGTGAGTCTCAGTGTCTCACATGACATGTGTTTTATGTTGTAGCTAGGCTACTTGCAAGGACAATGTCTCAATTTATTAAATATAATAATTAAAATTTCCAACATAATTGGGAAGCTATGAAAATATTGTTAGTGAAGGTAAACTCTTGAAAAAATGAAGAGTAGACAGCACTGAAAGAGGTGATTAGATGACATTGCCTGTAGCATTAAATTTAGTCCTCTATGTTGGAATGTGTCTTTGGTCCAATGGAGTGTCCAAGCATGTCTTCTAATGTATCGTCCAATCTATATATATTAGTTAGTTTCTTAGATGGCTCTGTGTTGTAACTATTTTTAGACGTTATAATTGTTTTCCATTATTCTATTAAAGTTGTCAACTCCGATAAGAGGGGTTAGTTAGCAAGGTTTAGAGTGAGTAAGAGAGAGCTTTTGAACCAATCTTCATTGTACTATTTTTTTTATTTGCAATAAAACTTCCATTGTTGTGTTATTTCTCTTCTCTTTTTATCATTTGCTTCTTTATTTGTTTTCGTATTTTTTCAATCTTAAACCTAACACAAATTGGTATTGGAGCTTTAGTTCATATCAATTTTGCACCATTCATGATGGGTCTAAGTCATCCGAGATCAACCATTTTGTTTGTTCTATTCGTGCTACATCTTCAATATTTGATCGAGAGGATGACCAACACAATCAAAATTGAGAAATTCATAGGGAATAATAGCTTCAACCTCTAGTGCATCAAGATGCGTGCATTGTTAAAAGAATAGGGAATTTAGGCACCTCTCTCTGATCAATCGTCGAAGATTGATAAGTCAATCCTTGAGTTACAAGATGAAAAGACTAACTCGTTGATTCTCTTGTTGTTGTGTGATAAAGTTCTTTATGAAGTTTTTGAAGAGAAAATCACTTTTGTTTTATGGGTTAAGTTGGAGAAACTTTTCGTGACAAAATCAATCTGCAATAAGTTGCTTATGAAACGATGTCTATTTAGCCTCTGAATTAGAGAAGGTACACCACTGAAAGAACATCTTGATGAGTTAAATCTTATTTTGATGGAGCTCTATGACATTGATGTTAAGATAGAAGATGAAGATATGTTAATGATTATGTTAAACTTTCTCCCTCCTTCCTATAAGAATTTTATAAGTTCACTTAGTGTTGGGAAAGACTTTATTATACTTGAAGAAGTCATGTTCGGTCTCTATTTTAGAGAGCTTCGACTGAAAGCATTTGGGAATGGTGATAAAGCCTTTGCATTTAGATTATCAATAACTGATTCTGCTAAAGGACAAAAGAAGAATAAAGACAAAGGTAGCAAGAAGAGAAAAGTTGATCCAAAGGACATTTGTAATTACTGCAAAGAACCTAGTCATCAGAAGAAAGATTGTCCAAAGAAAGCAAAGAAAGATTATGTTGTTGTTATTGTTTAGAATGACTCGTCATTTGAAAACAATTTGGTTCTGATAGTTGGTGAACAATTACAACAACATTTTGAACAATGGGTATTGGACTCAGTTGTTCTTATCATATGCGTACACACAAAAGCTGGTTTATATCATATGAGAAGAAGTTTGATGGTAATGTTCTGATGGGTAACAATGCCTCTTGTAAGTCATTCGGTATAGGTTCTATACAAATCAGAATGCATGATGGGATTGTGAGAACCTTAAACGATTTTCTCCATGTTCCAAAGCTTAAGAAAAATCTAGTCTTTGTGGGTGTCGTGGATTTAAAAGGTTTTTCTTCCTGGGTTGAAAATGGAGCTTTGCAAATTAGAGGAAAAAGGAACTTTATGGTAATGCAGGGGACCAAAGCAAGGAAAGTTGTACATCCTTCTAGGGTCCACTATAACAGGCTCTATCTTAACTATTTCACAAGTTGGGAGCCATGCGTCCAATGATAATTTGTTGTGACATCTGTGTCTAGCCCACATAAGTGAAAAAGGACTGGAAATTATGAGCAAGCGAGGCTTACTTGGAAATCACAAGGTGGAACCTCTTTAGTTTTGTGAGCACTATGTCTATAGGAAGCAACATCGAAAGAAATTCCCAAAGGTTTTGCAGACTACGAAGGTCACATTGGACTACGTCCATTCTCATTGTTGGGGGACCTTCGAAAGTTGCATTGCTAGGAGGGGCAAGGTACTTCCTCTCCATCATTGATAATTAATCTAAGATGACACGAGTATTCATGATGAAACAAAAATTTGAAGCTTTCAAATGTTTTGAGCATTAGACGATTCTTATGAAGAATCAAACATGAAAGACAATGAAGTGTCTTAGGATTGAAAATGATTTGAAATTTTGTAAAAATGAAGGCATGGCAAGACAACGTACTATACACTATACTCTGCAGCAAAATGAAGTAGTTGAAAGAATGAACATGACCTTGTTGGAAAAGGCCAGATGCATGCTATCCAATTAAGGGTTGAATAAGAGTTTTTGGGATGAAGCAGTGAACACAACATGCTATCTCGTGAATCTCATATCATCAACTATCATAGATTTCAAGACTCTTATTAAGGTATGGTCTAACAAACCTATCAAATACTCAATGTTGAAGGTGTTTGGATGTTCAACATACCATCACGTAAGTGAAGGTAAGCTAGAGCCCAAAGCCAAGAAGGGTGTCTTTATATGCTATAGAGATGAAGTTAAAGGATTCAGAATCTAGTCTTCGTTAGAAAGAAAGGTCATTCTGAATAGATATGTCATCTTTAATGAAGTCTATATGCTGCATTCTAAATCTCAAGAAAATTCAGGCATGTCTAAAGATGTCACTAAGCACGTGGAGTTTGAGAGCCCCACAATCAGAAATTTTAGTGATCAAAAGCAGTTTGAAGCACCCGATGGGACTAATAAGGATCTTCAAATGCAACTTCAACATCAAAATTTAGCACCAGTTGAGGGGTCTCACTGGACGAGTCAAAACCATCCGAAGTAGCCAAAAACCACAACACCCAGAAAGTCTCAAAGACAAATCAAAGCACTTGAAAGATATGTCTTTGATAATATAGTGTCTTATGCGCTATATGTAGTAGAAGAAATTGATTCATTCAAACCAACCACTTATGGAGAAGCAATTTCATGTTCTGAATTTGAAGAGTGGATGATGGTTATGAATGAAGAGATGGAATCCCTTAAGAAAAACTAGACTTGGTATTTAATTGAATTATCTGAAGGCAGGCGAGTGGTGGGGTGCAAGTGGATCTTCAAGAAGAAATTAAAATCATCAAGTATAAGGAACATTTATTAGCGAAAGGCTATAGTCAGAAAGAAGGACTACAATGAGATCTTCTCTCTAGTAATTTGACATACTTCAATATGTGTTTTACTGGCTCTTGTAACAACTCTAGACATGAAGTTAGAGCAACCTGATGTCAAAATAGTCTTTCTCCATAGAAGATTGGAGGAAGACATTCTCATGCAACAACTTGAAGATTTTGAGGCACAAGGGAAGAAAAATTTTGTTAGTAGGTTGAAGAGGTCTCTTTATAGGCTGAAGCAATCTCTAAGGCAATGGTACAAGAAATTGTCTCTTATGGGTACAACAAAAGTCCCTATGATTCATATGTCTATCATATTAAGGTGGAAGATGGTTCCCATATTTATCTGCTACTCTATGTGGATGACATGCTCATAACATCTCAAGATAAGTCTAAAATTCATAATCTAAAGTTCCTACTTAATAGTGAATTTGTGATGAAAGATATGGGAGCTGCAAAAAAGATTTTGGACATGGAGATCAAGAGGGATCGGGCCCAGAATAAGTGTTTCTTATGTTAGAAGGAATACATTCAAAAAGTGCTAAATCATTTTGGGATGACATCCACAAAACCAATTTGTACTCCTTTGACAACATCCATTCACCTCACTGAACTCAATGTCACTCAGTTAGAATCGGAAAGGGAATACATGTCTTGTGTTCCTTATGCAAGTGTTGTAGGTAGTCTCATGTATGCAATGGTGTGCACAAGACCGGACCTAACACAAGTAGTCAATGTGGTGAGTAGATATATGGGTAAATTTGGGAAAGAACATTGACAATCTGGGAAACATATATTCAGGTACCTTAAGGGTACAACTAATATTGAACTGGTCTATCAAGGTGACACATCTTGTGTCCTTGGTGGATATTCAAATTCTGACTACGTTGTAGATTTAGATGCAATATGATTTGTGACAAGGTATGCATTCACAATTGGCAATTCTCTTGTCACTTGGAAGGAAACACTTTAACCCACACCAGCCTTGTCCATTACAAAAGCATAGTATATGGCTTTGGCAAAAGCAACAAAGAACGGTATATGGCTGAAAGGTCTTATCAACAATCTTGGGTTTCCACATGATAAAACTATCATTTTTTGTGTCAAAGTGCAACTTTTTTAACCAAGGATAAAGTCCATCATGAGAAGACTAAACATATTGACATCAAATGCCACTTCATCCGTATTGAGAATAGGATTGCAGTTTAGAAAGTTGATACAAAGGGGAATTTAGTCGATATGTTCACAAAGTTTGTTCTTCGAAGCAAGTTGATGCATTATTTGGATCTACTTAATGTAGATTGCTAGAAATAAACAGATTTACATCAGATTAAGAGTTGTTATTGAATCAAGATGGAGATTGTTGAAAAAAGGAAAATTGGACAACATTAAAAGAGGTGAATAGACGACACTACCTATAACATTTAGTCTAGACCTCTATGTTGGAATTTGTTTTCTGTCCAGTAGAACATCCAATTATGTCTTTTAATGTGTCTTCTAATCTATATTAGTTAATATGTTAGATTATTCATTGACAATGTCCTGTATTGTAATTATTTTTAGTCGTCGTAATTATTTTTTATTATTCTATTATATTGTCAACTCCTATAAAAAGGATTAATTAGTAGTGTTCTGAGTGAGTAAGATAGAACTTCTAAACCAATTTTTATTGTACTGTTTTTTATTAGCAATAAAACTTTAGTTGTTACATTATCTCTATTCTCCTTTTATCATCTACTTCTCTATCTGTTTTTGTGTTTTTTCAATATTGAACCTGTCATAAACTATCTAAATTTTAAAGTCATGTCATATCTACATATCAGTGAATAAAAAATCCTTCCTTGCTCCACGTGTATGCCTTTGATGTATACTATTACTATCTACACTGAAGGAGTATGTCTTAATTAAAGTAAAAATCCTATTGGGGTCATTCATGGAACGTGATCTATGTAGATCCGTACATCAATCACATGCCTAAGAGAAAACATAGGAATGGTGGCCAATAAGAAGAATAATCACGGGTCAAATATGTTTTTTTGTCTTATATATTAATATTAATTTGTAGCGGCAGCGTGGCAGGTATCCACAATTCAACCAATATTATTATATTTTGTCTAAAAGTTTTGAAGAGAACAAAGCTTATGATAAAATAATTAAAATGCGTAAATGAAAATCCATAACAGGTTGAGATCTTGCGTTAATCAAGGATTTGTGAGTTGGATTATTAAAACATTGTTCTGCCATAAGATAGTCAACTTATGCCATTTGCCTTGCTTACATGTTCAATTTTTAACTTTTTATGTCTTATTTTTTTGTTGTATTGCAAATGTGATATTCCTTCAAAACTTTATACAACACTTCGACTCTACGTGTTTGTTTGGATGCGAACAAAAGGCCGTTTGTAATCAATTTGTAACGTAACGTTATATGCTTGTTTACATTTTTGAATAAATGCTCTTTATTTTAAGTCAAATTCATTTAAAGTAATTTTTTTTAAAAAAAATTTTTTCGTTAAATAAAGCTGATTTTAAGTACAGGATTTAAATAATTTATTTATGAAAAAAACATATTTAGATTTTAAAGATATATATATATATATATATATATATATATATATATATATATATATTAACAAATCCCATTAAAACTAATTATTTATACGTATAAAACTTTATACTGTAAATTATTTCTATTTTATAGTAAGATCACATGTATTCTCCCAATTAAACATTTTCTTTAAATATTTAGTATAATTATATATTCAAGATTCAAAGTTAAATGTGAGATTATTAATTAAGTTAAAATAATCTTATATCTTTATGGTTTTAGTGTAAATTATTTCTAAACAAATATCTACCTGAATCGTATTACTAAATTACAAAACCAAATTATCATAATTAAATTCATTTAGTATATAATCACGGGCAGATCCAAGTATAAATGAGGGGTGCAAGCACCCCTGACTTTTGAGAAAATACAAATATATATATAGTACTATTGTTATCTTTTATATCTCCTATTTTTATAATTTGTATTCACTGTTCCCAATTTTTCAATTGTCAAATCTTATGTTTATTTTTTTTATTTTCTAAGTTTTTTCTTTAAGTTTTGTTCTTCTTTCAGTTCATCGAGTACTTTACGTTGTATTAAACGGAATGTTTCGTTCTTTTTTCAGCTCATTACACTTAATTTTAATATTTATGTTTTTATTTTCATATGTATGATACTAAAAAGTATTTTTTATTTTTAAAATAAATTGTCTCCATTGACTCTCGGTCCTAAATCCACGTATATAATAATACTCGTATAAAATATCCTCTCAAAATACTCATATAAAGTGTATATCATGTGTATGATTTAAGAGTGTTCGGCGTTGAATTAGGCAACTAGATCATATATTTATTTATTTACATATGCTAATTCCATTTTCTAGTTAGCATATCTGTTGTCGAATTTAGTTAAAATATATTGATAATATAAATTTTTTTAACAACATTTAATTATGAAATTATACGTATGATAAAATAATAAAAAAAATATGCATGATAAAATTATTAATTTTTGTAGTATTTATTTTAAAATTTATATCTAAAATAAATTTTAATTAATTATGTACTAAAAAATTAGCCTAAAAATTGAACTCTTTGTTGCGTACTGTAACATAATGATCTATAAGCTCTAAACTATAGCATTAGGAATAATGAATGATTATTGATTGCTAAGCATGAGTTCTTAATTACTTCCGCACGTGAAAGTTAGTATGAAGTCGGTGCTTATGTGCAGATACACTACGATCAATCATGACCGTCCATTAATTAATCAGCGGTGCAAAATCGACGGTCAAATGTGTCTCACGGGTCAACGTAATTTTAAAAAAAGTTGGGACTCGTGGATGGGACGAAACCGAAGAGGACATTCACAAAACGCACATTAATGGCTTTGCTTTTCCCAAAACGACATCCATGTAAATTCAATGGACTCGATCTGCTAAATTAAAAGAGAAAAAAGTTTAAAAAATTCAAGTTGCGGTAGTGTCTGACAAGAAAACGACAAATTGCTTTCGACGTTTCGCAAGACGGAGTTTACTCTCTCTATTCTCACTGTCACTGCGCAGTTATCAATATCAATATGTTCGTTTAGTGTAGACACATAGTAGTAACATTTTTATAATACCATTTGTGCCCTTCTGTTCAGTCATTGTCTATGCTCTTTGTAGTTTGCACCTTGCATTCTGTTTTCTAATTTTATTTCTTTCGGTCATTGTCTTTCTTGAGAAATGAATGCTATATATATTGATGGTAGATCAATTGAGGTGAATTGTTTCAATTTAATGACTAATGAGTAATTTTGAGTGATTTGTTTTTCTTTTAGATTAAAGACCTTGGATGTTTCTTCATTTCAGATCAAATCTCATTTATAACACGTGACTGTTATTAGTCTAACAAATTAAACATGAATTATTTTGTTAATTTTATAAATTAATTTAAATTTGGGTTCTAAACTTTTTTATATATATATATAGAGATTCGTCTAAGACTTGTAAGACTTAAGACATATTGATTGATTGAAGTTTGTGTTTGTTAAGTGATGTTGAAATTTGAATGCTAAGTTTAAAATGTGTTTAAAAGGAAAGTGGATAATAAGTAATTAAATGTAAATAATTAATTTATTAAAGTTAAAGTTAAATCATTTAGATGATAGACGAGTTTGATATGATCTTTTATGAAAATAATTTTTTTTTATCAAATTTTTTTAATTTATTTTATCGAATTGTGAATTAATTATTTTTTTTATAAATCAAAAGATTAAGAAAAAAATAGAAGTATACGGCCTCTTTCAAGGGAATGAAACAAATGCTCTTCCATTATAATTAGTTACTTTAGTCACGGTTATTCTCTTCACTATTCGCATGAGATGCCATTTTTTAAAATAAAGGTACTATTACTTTATTAATTTAATTGTTTGCAGTACATCCATAGACCATAGTGTAATGTCTGTCATCTAATAATGAATTTCTATATAATTGCTTTTTTATGATAATTATTTTAAAATATATAAAATAATTTCTAAATAATTAACGATATATAAATCTTTAACGCAAACTATGTTAAAATTAAACTCTTTTTTTTTTTTGCTTTCTTGATATCAATATTTAAGGTTAACGTTTAAGAAAAAAAGTAAGAAAATAAATAAATGATATTATAATTCTAATATAATAAATGTTTTTTTAACAAAACCTTTTCAATTTATTTTATAAGAAATTAACAAAACCATTAAAATATTCGTTAAAGTAGCAGTAAAAAAATATTAGTTTAAGTAAACGCATAGTCAAAGTACAGGATTTGCATAAACTTAAAATATAATATGCTTGTGTGGGTTAATGAAATAATGTTTTTGATAAACATTCTATCACACTGATCATTACTGGATATAATTCGACGGAAGAAAAATGTGTTTCATATATGACTTGAATGTTTTGAGTGATTTAGAATTTTCTTTTCTAGGAAAATTTTCAAAGGATAGAAATAATATATCCCGTTTTATATTAGTCGTTGTTTTTAGTATTTTCAAATAAAAAATATAAAAGAACATTTTTTTTTTTGCTTTTAAATGATTATTTTTTAGTACACAATGGTAGTAAATATAAGGTTAGAACATGAGATTGTGCAAACTACTCAATCTTTTCAGTAGTAGGCCGCCCTAATAGGTTAGTTCGTTTTTAAGTTATGATGCAATTGCAAGGTATTTTTTTTTTTGACGGTGCAATTGCAAGGTTTATAAAAACTGGAAACGAGATAATTAATATGATCAAAGGATAATTTTTAAAAATATAGGTTTTTTTATGATGACAAAGTATAGGTTAAAAGTATTCAAATGTGAAATTTAAGCACGCTAGCTATTGTCATAAAGATAAAAGAGCTAGTTTGTAGCAGCAACCAAAAATACAAAATATATAGTGTCTGTATAAGAATGTTTGAATTGTTCCGTAAGTAATGTATTTATTTTCTTTGATAAAACACTGAATTGAGTGTAATGGCATTTTCAAACCTTTCATTTAAGAAACTTATTGCTTGGTATCTAAGCCACTCAATCGCTGTGTCAGTGTTTGTTTCCATATATTCAGAATATTTTAGAACTAGACAACAACAAAAATACACCATAACTTGGTTTTATTTAACCAAATGAAGGCCAGTAAGGTGAGCATTAAGAAATCATCAATAAATATCAAAGGGAGTGAAAAGAGAAGTTAAACATTAAAGGAAAAAAGTACAAGCTGTTACTTATTGAGGGATGAGAAAGAAGATGAGTTAGGTCACTTGTTGGATATTAATGGTCTAATCCACATTATATTCAGGGCAGACTAAACTAATTAGTTAAACTAGTCAATTGAGAGACATTTTTTAAAAAAACTTATTTAAATAAAATATTATATTTCTAGTTACATGAATGCGTAACGAATTAATAATTTGTAAGATAGTGAATCGATCAATCACACCCAAGTTGAGTATGTAAAATTTTGTTAAAAGTTGATTACAAACAAGGTCAACATAAGTGAGACATAAGTTAGCCATAAAATTAAGTAAACCTAGTGATGTAAATCCACTTACATAGAAGCCAACAAAGATTGATGGTGATTCAAAATAATCTATATCACACATATATTTTATTTTAAGTGTATATTTTGTATAAGCGTTGATAAAATTATTTTTTTTAAAAATAATTTTATAAAAATAATTTTAATTAAAATTAATTTTGACATGATGTGATTTATGTTGAAATATTTTTATTATAAAATCAAATTATGAATAAAAGTTAATATAATTTTTTTTATCAAAGTTATTTCAACCTAAATTTAATATTGAATCCAAAATTAATTCTAAAAGATTTTTGAACGTGAAACTTTATTTAAAATAAATTATGAATTCATAATGAATTATCTAACATCAAATCAAACACACTAACTAGTAGCATAATTTGGAGATACCACATAACTTATTTTAAAAAAAAGAGAAGAAATTTGATATTTTTCTATCAACATATGTCTATATCAACTAGATACGTAGATTGTAAAAAAAGAAAAAGAAATAGATGAGTAACAATAAGTCAATAATTACCACTTTTCCATTTTTATTTATTTCTATTTGCTCTTTTTTAAACACATAAAATAATCCTCCTAAGCATCGAGCAGTTAATGCTATTAGGTAGGATAGAAGTACCGAGTCTAATTACTCTTGCATTTAACCAAAAATATTCTGTCAACCGTTCTAAATTACCCTCATTTTATCTTTAAACTAATTTTCAATATTCTTTTCAAAGAAGATCAATAGTTAAGAATAGTCTTATGTCATAATTAAATTATTTTTTATAATCTTAAAAAATAATTTATACATTTAAAATATTTATTATAAATTTTAATTATAATATAATTTATATTCAAAATATTTATAAAACATAAATTTTAATTATGTAAAAGTACACATTTATTCTTGAGTAATTTTTTTACATCTTCAAATTTAACTTGAATACAACTATTAAAATTGAATTTTATTAGTTTAATTGCTGGGTTCCAACTAAAATAATCTAATTTTATGATTATATATTTAATTAAAATAATTTGATATAAATTTGTTGATACTTTTTTAAAATTAAACAGAATCTAATCATTTTTATTCGATATATATATATATATATATATACTTTGACCAAACTGATCCGAGTACAACTTTCTGATAAATTTCCTATCCATGATTTTTGTTGACTAAACTTGTTTACATACACTGGACATTAGACAGGGTTACCCCACCTTATATGAACAAAACTCCAACATAGTAATTTCCTAGTATCATTGCACAGTATAAGGAACTGCAGCAATAAAATAATAATAAAGAAAGCCAAACCTGGTCAAACACAAAACAGTGAGTTGGTCATTGATGCTGGATTTAATTATATTCTTATAGTACACTTATTATACAATTTATTACTACTACAAATTTATTCATTAAATATACGATGAAGTACGAGAGAGAAAGAGAGAGTGAAGAGAGAGAATGCGTTGTATGCGTTTTTCCTGAGCAAGCTTTTAAGTGATTGTTTGTTGGCAATTAACAAAAGCAGAACCAAACAAACAACTGTTATTGCAGTGAGTGGCTTGTGAGAGTAACACATGATTTTGCCTATGGAAAAAGGTGCTAACAGTCTAACACACAGCACAGCACAGCACAACACAGAGGTTAATGCTAAGACCCCAAAAAAGTAAAAGGGGTGGGTCATGAAATGAGGTAAATTTCACAGCAAAGAAAAGAAAGGAAAAAAAAATCAAACACAAAACAAACTCAATTCGACTCACACTCCCACCACACTACATAGCATAGAGATCTATTCTCTTCTCTCTGCAAAAGTAAAAAGCTTTGCAAGCACCCCAACATCTAAATCCAGAAAGAAAGGCCATTTCTTTACATCTTCCATGACCTGGGTAAGGTTTGTCTCTGAGTGAACCAGACAAACCTTTGCTCACTCTACACACTCTCACACACACAAAAAAAAACTAACCCATTCTCTTTCTCTCTGTCTCTCTCTTTGTTACATCTCTTTCTGCCAGCTCTTTGTACCAACATGTCATTGCAAGTTAGGTTTTTTTTTTTTTTTTTTTTGCTGGTCCCAGAGTGAAAACTTTGGTTTTTCTTCATCCCTTCTTCCCTTGAAAAGAACTTAAGGGAAAAGTGGTGAAAGAAAGTGGAAGGATAACAGTCCTCTACAGTTCTCTTTCTGGTTGGTGCTGTCTGCATTTGTGTGTGTGGTTTTTTGTGCTTTTGTACTTCTCCTTCAGAGTTTGGGTTTTTATTCATACTGAAAGATGAGGAAGAATGGGTGGCAGCTACCTTATCATCCTCTCCAGGTGGGTGTAAAGTTTTGATTTTTTTTTTAGGATTTGTTACTGTTGTTTTTGTGGGGGGTTTGTCATTTTGATAATTTTTCTTTGTGTGTGAAGGTGGTGGCTATTGCTGTGTTTATGGCTCTGGGGTTTGCCTTCTATGTGTTCTTTGCTCCTTTTGTTGGAAAGAAGATGTATCAGTATGTTGTAATGGGCCTCTACACACCCCTGGTAACCCAATCTTGAACCTTTACCTACTTTATGCTCATTTTACTGATTTTATGTGGGCTGGTGGAAGGTGTGATGAGATCTGTGATTGTTGTTTTCTGATTCAAGGTTTTGGTTTCATGCGTCTCTAATCTTTATGTCCAATCTGGGTTCCTTTTCCTTTCCTATTTTTTAAAAATTTATTTATTTATTTTGGGGTTAGCATTTAGATGGTGTTCAATTTAATGTTGTATGGAGCTGTCTCTGGATAGCTTATGAGTAGCCCATTTGGCTGCTTAATATGCCCTCCTTAATTAAATTATCCTCTTCTCAATTATTAATTGCTTTTTTTAATAATGTTTTGAGAGATAGCCTTGTGAAGATATATAAACAAGAAATCAAGGCTTTTTAACTGTGTTGGCTTTCATATTTGTTGCTTTTGTCAAATTAGGCAAATGCATATGAGCTAGGAAATTATTTTCATAATTCAAACAAGTTTAAGTTTTTGAAGTTCAAGATAGCACTGAATTGCCCTTGTCAGAATCCTTTTATGGCCTTCTTGATAATTCTGGCAACCATCACTCTCTTTGGAGGGAGGTTGATATTGTTGAATCTGGAACATGTTCATGGAAGGTACCTTGAATGAGCTACTTATAAAGAGGGTGACATTGAATTTTGCAATGGCTTCAACATTCTGCTTAAATGTACAACCAGTCAGTGTCTAAATATGGGTGACAATTTGCCACTTAGTTGACTTTCTGTGTCTGCAGATGTGGTATTTGGAACTATTATGTATTGGCTGCTTGTTATGTCTCCTTAATTAAATTATCCTCTTCCAGTTTATTAAATCCCTTTTTTAATAATATTTTGAGAGACAGCCTTGTGAAGATATGTAATCTAGAAACCAAGGCTTTAAACTGTGCTGGCTTAGATATTGTTGCTGTTGACAAACCAGGCACATGAATATGTGTTAGGAAATTATTCTAAAAATTCAAACAAATTTAATTTTTTGAAGTCCAAGATGGCACTGAATTGTCCTTATCATATTCCTTTTTTGGCCTTCTTGATAATTCTGGCAACCACCACCCTCCTTTGTCAAAACTGGGACGCATTCATGGAAGATACCTTGAATGTGCTACTTAAAGAGAGTGACTCTGAATTTTTCAATGGCTTCAACATTCTGCTTAAAGGTACAGCCAGTGAGTGTCTGAATATGGGTGACATTTAAGCAGATGTGGAAGTTGGAATTATTATGTATGCTTTTCGATGACATCCATGGATGACAGAGATAGCTCTGTCTGCTGGTCATTATGCCAACTGAATCATTAGCATCGTCATGAACCTTTCAGTTTTAAGATTTTAAGAAAAATGTGGAATTAGAGCAATACGCCAACTTTATACTATTAATACTAGATTATGGAAAATGTGGGCACTATAAAAATTAGCTGTTTTGTATGGCTGTTTAAACATAGCATAGCACTAACAGTTGCAACTTGATGGTGGTTTTGTTTGGAGATCATTGCAGATAATGGTTTAGGTGCTCTCTTGAGAGTTTGGAATTTGCATTTATGTAATCACTAAGTTCAATGAGACTTTTAGGGAAACTTATAAGATTTCATTATAGAGGTTCTTGGTAAAATGAATTGTTTTCCTCAATGAGCCATGGGACCATAAGCTGCAATAATGTTTGAATTGGGTTGGGTAATCTGCATCAAACACTTAGTTAAGAAGGAATAATTTGGCAAGTTGATTAGTAAACTTCTGGTTTCTGCACACTATTTGTAATTATTATTTATGGCATCATATTATGGTGTAGTTTGATTTGATCCATGTATCCAACCTCACCTAGTAAAGAAATGCTTGGCAATGGTTGTTGTTGTATTTGTAGATTCACAATCTTAGATTTTGAACCCAAAAACTACTTTAACTATCCACTAGTGGAGAATGAACAAATTCTTGGGTTTATGAACTGAACTCACAACAATCCTTGACTTGTATATTGTTAGTCTTTAATCGTAGAGCCAATGGAATATTAAATGTGTGGGTAGCAATATATACCCGCTATCCAATAAATACAATATGCTTGATTATCTATATTCTGGATAAATTTTTCTAGGCTGATATGCTTTTGCAACCTATGTTCAGCTCTCTAATATTTTGTCTTGCTGTTTGCAATTTTTGTTAGACCTTTGTATGACTATGACCTTTTTAGGGCTGCTAGCTTGCTACTGCCTTGCATCACTCTGTGTGGGTGAATATTTCTGGCTTTGAATGTGCTTGCAAGTTGCAATACACTTTACCAATATTGAGTGACAAATGGTTATTTTGATACCAATTGTATACACTTATAAAGATGGGAACTATCTGTGTATTTGTCTTAAACTACACAAAGGACATTATCATGTTGTACTAATACTAATACTTCTCCTCTTTCCAGATTACTTGTGTCTTTGGACTGTACATTTGGTGCGCAGCATCTGATCCTGCAGATCCTGGGGTTTTCAAGTCCAAAAAATATCTTAAAATTCCAGATAGCAAAAAGCTTGATGGACTCAAGAATTCTAAACTAGGAGGGGAATCAACTTCGTCGATGCATGATGGAAATGCTTCAACTGTTGGACCAAAATCGGCTGATAAGGAAGAATTGGGAACTGAAGCAAGTTTTAAAGATGCTTCTATTTTTACTGAGAAGAAAAATGCATCATCACCTTCTTCGTCCTGTCTTCTATTGGTTTGCTCTCCTTGTGCTTATATCTGTGGTTGCTCAAGTTCAAGTAACGAATCTTCTGAACAACAAGCAAGTGAAGATGGCATGTTCTATTGCAGTTTGTGTGAAGTTGAGGTGAGCAGAAGCATTTTGACTAAACCTTTGTTCCTCCAAGTCTATTGTAACAATACATTCTGTAATATGTTATCAGTGGGGGTGAACACGTGCATTTCTTGATCTATTTTTATGGTAACAATCCTCCAAGCGAAATTCAGATATACCATATGTGCATTCCTTGATCTAATACTTCATAATGTCATCAGTTCTATTTTACAAGTGCTCATCTTGAAATGCATATATTTTTAGCATTACAACAATGCTTGGAGTTTTCATTCTGTCAATTTTGTTAATAAAAAAATTTGAATCATTGGGGAATACTGTTGTTTCAGGTCTTCAAGTATAGCAAGCACTGTAGAGTTTGTGACAAGTGTGTTGATCGCTTTGATCATCATTGCAGGGTATGATAATTTGAATTCTCTTTTCTTTGCTTATCAGTTGATATATCTCTGAAAGACTGTTGCTTCCATGGTTTTGTAGTGGCTGAACAACTGTATTGGGAAAAGGAACTACAGAAAATTTTTCACCCTTATGGTTGCTGCTCTCCTCTTGGTAAGCAAGATTTTCCACCTATGCTTTGTTTATAATTCACATGTCCAAACATTGCATCATCATTTTCTAAAATCTGCAACTATGTATAAAACCATACCCTACAATTCAAACATGATTCTTCTCCTGATCATCTTTCTGAAATCTTCTATTCTCAAAATACTATTCCTTCATTCCTTTGTGAGGCTACTTTAGTTTCCCATCCTACTGGAACTGGATTAGGAAATGAGAGCTTAGTAAGCTATGGTATTAGACTTCTGGAGAACTTATGGCTTGGTTTAGTAGAGGCTTGCTTATATATTTTATTTCCCTAGTTTCCTTGTAAAATACTTGATATTCTTCCTAGCAAGTCTCAAAAGTTGAACCATCCTAAAACCCAACTTGTTGGAAGCAGCATGCCAAAACCTGAAGAAAACCCCAGAGTAAGCATTTTTAATTTCCTAGTCATTTTCATTTATTAACTATTGACAGGTATGTGCATGGTTTGTGCACCTTGGGCTTGGGATTGCAGCTTATTCTTCAGTGGTTGACTGGGATACTTGTGCTTATCTGCTGTTTTGTTGAGAAGAAGAAATTTTCTGTGGATATCTCCTCCAAATTAGGGAGCAGTTTCTCTCTGGTTCCCTTCGTTATTGTGGTGGTGAGTATTCTGCTTACATTCTTGGTATATATTATGTGGTGGTTAGTGTATTGCTTAATTGGTTTTCTATGCATCTTATGCACACTGAATATTTATACTTCTTCTTTGACTTCTTTCTTTCCCTTGTTCCTTTAATGCTATGCGTGATGAACCTCTTCTTTTCACAGGCAGTTTGCACCATTTTGGCTATGATTGCTACCTTACCCCTTGCTCAGCTGTTTTTCTTTCATATTCTTCTCATTAAAAAGGTAAGCTTGGCAACTGTTTGGCACTAGAAAACCTACTTCCATCTTGTAAAAGCATCTTATATAATCATGCATACAAGTGGCAACTTATTTATTTTCTCTTCTCTCTAATTTCTCTCTGGCATAAAAAGAAATTCAAAAGCATATAGGAAATATAGTTTGATAGTTGTACCAAAATATGCCCCCTTGCTTCCCAGAGACAAATTCATCTCATTTTATAACAATGAAGTTGTTTAATACTAAATATTATGATTATTGTGGTGTGACTACTCAGGGAATCACCACATATGATTACATCATAGCTTTGAGGGAGCAGGAGCAGCAAGGTATTGGAGGTCAGCAGAGTCCCCAAATGTCTCCTGTTAGCTCCCTTACTGGAATGAGCAGTGCAAGCTCTTTTACTACATTCCATCGTGGAGCATGGTGCACACCCCCACGTCTGTTCCTTGAAGATCAGGTAACATTTTCATTTCAGTTCTGCTATTTGTTAATGTTTTGTTTCTGTATTTTATGATAGGACCTCTGCCTGAAATTCCTTCTCATGCGATTTTCCATTTGTAGCACTAGTACATTTGCATGGATTTTTTATGTGTATCTCTGGTACAATATCATTTGAATGAATGACTTAGTTACTGAAAATTTTACTAAATAAAACATAATTCACAATGACATTCTAATTAAATGTGGCTATGATAAAGATGTGTAGCTGTAAGTTTCTTAGATGTTTTATGATTCTATAAAAAATAGTATCTTGAAGACTGTGATGTATTGACTTCAGAAATATATCTAAGCTTTCTGGATGTTGTGTGATGGTTTGCAATTTGCATTATGCAGTTTGATGTAGTGCCCCCAGAAACAGCTTCTGTAAGCTCGCTGGGAAAGAAGACAATGAGAGATGAGCCGGTTAAGAAAAAGAATACCGGAGCAGTCAAAATCAGTCCATGGACCCTGGCGCGGTTGAATGCAGAAGAGGTTTCCAAGGCTGCTGCAGAAGCAAGAAAAAAATCGAAGATTCTTCAGCCTGTGACAAGACATAATAACGAACCATTCAGGCTGGATCCAGACCACAACTCAGGCAGCAGTGGCCGGCGAATGAGCCCCAGGATCGAGACCAACAGAAGACGGCCCGGTAAACGGATTCGCCTGCCTGCTGACTTGCCTGTGGAGGCCATGCCAAAATTTTCTGCCAGCAACACTGACAAAATTTTCAGTGGAACATCTAGTTTTGCGCTTCTCCAGCTCGAAGCACGAAGTGCATTTCAACCAAGTCAAGCAGTGTCAAGCTCAGCTGGGATTGTTGCTTCCTCTCCTGAAAGCAGTTTAGACTCGCCTGACATTCACCCGTTTCGTGTGTCTACGACCGAAGCCGAAGAAGCAAGAAGGCTTGCTGGTCTTTCTGCTGCCGCCACTGCGAACCTGAAGGGAATCCCTCTGTCAAGGTCAACTAGTGATGGATATGAGGCCTCTGGTGGGGAGGATAGTGACAGGGTTCCCACCAGGATTGTTCAGAGGTCCACAAATTGGACTAATCTGCTCTTCAGTGCTGATCAGGAGGAGAGAGCTTTTGAGACAAAATCATCATCTAGCATGGTTTATAGCAGAAAGTTGTGACCAATTTGGGTATTAATTAGACAAAACTATTTTCAGATTATATTGATGGGAATTGTTCATTCTTTGATTTGTGAGCCCAAAGGTACTTGTTCAACTTCAACAACCCTTAACTCACCTCTTGAGGTTGAGTTGATGCCCCTCAAAGTTTTGGAGGTAGGCTAAGTGGGAAGTGGGAACCCATGTACAAAGTTTTAGGTCACAGTAACTGATTGAGTTTCCCAATATATTGTTTTCTGCTCCCTATTTTGATAAAATTTTAACCAAGCAGGTCCTCTCATCTTAAAATAAATTAAGTTTCTCTCATAACTTCAAATCAATTTATGCACTTGAATTTTTATAGAAATTTTCTAATTTAACTTATCTAAAAATTGATTTTAGCTTGTGCATAAGTTAATTTTAACTTGTGCATAAGTTTTGTTTTTTTGGCTCAACTTATGTATAAGTTAATTCTAATTTGAATGATAAATTTAATTTATTTTCTTTCTCATAAGTGTTTATTTAAAGCTTTATTTAAATAGGGCTAATATCTTATGTCAGATGTCAAAGCTTCCGGTTGCTAGAAGCATCACTGCGGCAAATCAGTTTTAGTTTTGAGTTTTTAATTTCAACTTTGATTTTATAAACCTGTTAGCAAAATAGAAAAGGAACTTCAAAATCAAAGTAGCCACTCCCAGGGTGCAAAATCAAAATGGTCGCCGTAAACAATATACATATGCTCGGATCATTACATTCAACAAGAACAATACCCAAAAGAGGTCAATTTCAAAAGGGGATTGATATTCCTACTATCACTTTGAAAAGTAGTGGGAATAGATAAAATGTTCCTTGTATACATTTTTTCCACCCCTCATCTCTTCCCCTTCCCTCTACCCATTCTTCACCACCCTTTTCCCTCTCGTGTCTCTTCCCCCCCTCACTTTCCCTCTAGTTCTCTTCATCCCTGGCCCAAAAGGTAAGCACCCCTACAATTTTTTTTCCCACTTTTTTATATACAAGGAAAAATATGATTTTGTTATGTTCTAGGTTGAGGATTACAATGGAATCGTATTTTTATTGTGTTTTTTTTTAAAAAACACCACAACATAAGTACGAGTATGTTGTGTTCTAGGTTCAGTGACACAACAAAAACGTGCTTCCTTTGTGATTTGTTTTTTGTTTTGAAAAAATATATAATAAAAGTACGATTTTGTTGTTATTTTCCTAGTAACACAATGAAATCGTATTTCCATTGTGATATTTTTCAAAAACCATAATGAAAATATGATTCTATTGTGTAATTGTACAAAACACAATGGAATCGTACTTTTGTTGTGTTCATTTTTTTTATGCTTTTAATTTATTCAATTTATTGTTTAATTAATGTTGTATGCTTCTAATTTTAATTTTTATGCTTTTTTTTGGCTCGCACGAAGCGTATTGCCTATGCCTTAGATGCTGAGGCACAAAGGTGACTTGTGATTGCATCAGCATGTCATGATGCAAAATTGGCTTGGCATGAACAACTACATGCAACAGAGCCTAAGGCACATCCAGAGGCAGAGGCATAGCCATAGCCACAACTAGAGATACTGCCTGCTGATTGTATCATCAACCCACCATTTGGAGGAGGCCCTATCAATTTGACTTTGCTTCGATCTTATAAGGACCACGTAGCTGGGCATGTATCGATTGGTTAGCCTAGAGATGAGCTGAAGCTGGTTAGCCATGGTGGCAATGTTATTGACTACCCTACCCAAGCGACAATGAAGGGGTACGTGGATAGGTCAAGGTTGAAGGGCCTGTATAAGGCGCAACACAATGAGACCTCCTCCTTCCACCTTTTAGTTGGAGAGATGACCATCACTCTTGATGATGTGTCATGTCTTTTACATCTTCCTATCATGGGCAGTTTCCTTGATCACACATACACGACCTACACCAGGAAGGAGACAAAGGTCTATTGAGGTCAGAGCTTGGCATAATGATCTACCAAATGGTAGATGTTGCGACATCATCAGACAACAAGGTGACTCTTTCCTAGTTAAAGAGGTTGAATCCCACCTACATTGCTAGTGAGTGGTTCATTTGAGTTGCCATGGCGTATTTGTTGTATTTGCTTGACAATACCATATTTGCCGAGAAAAGCTTGATGCATGTACACATCTGCTACTTGCAATACCTCAGTAATCGAGATCACAGCCACGAGCATGCTTGGGGGGGGGGGAGTTGTATTGGTTTATCTTTATGACCAACTGTCATATGCTTGCATGTGTAACATCAAACATATGGGAGGTTGTATGAGTCTATTCATGGTAAGAGCAATATTTTTTTGTGGACATAACTATTTTTTTTGTACTACCCAACGCTTTAAATATATTTTGTGTTTTATAGGCATGGGTGTTGGAGCATCTATGAACCATTCCTTGTAGTGAGAAGGTGCTGGAATATGATTGTGAGAAGTCACTCATAGTTAGGTAGTTGCCGTTGAGGGGGACCAGCAAGGTTGTAGGGACCAAGGCATTGTTGGATTAGTTGTAGATGATTGATGTTGTTTGGTTCCCATATGCATCACGCAAAGACCTTAAACCTTTTGGGGACCATGCATTGTACTCTGTCTACATCAAAGTTAGAACATACATGCGGCCGTATCTATCGAGGAGGGTTTTGAGGAAATTCGGGTACATATAGAGGATTCCCTTGGATCCCCCTTAAGCGTTATGCTGCATATGAGAAGTGTTGTGTGACATAGGGCGAATGGGAGCAACATATGGTGGCAGTAGGTGAGGTTGTTCCACGTGCGGCTCCATGGGCCTGCACTTCAGACTACCTGCCTTTGTATTTTGAGCATTCACATCCACACATGCTTCTGCAATAGGAGAGAGAGCCACCACATAGTCCTATACGTATTTCGACTTAGCCTTTATGTCAACCTTAGCCTCAGCCACAACTTGGTGGTGGTCAGATGCCAGATTATCAACCAAGTGTTGTTTAATCCTGTCAGGTAATGCAAACAATATTTTCATAATTTTGTTTTATTTTTTAATAAAAAATAATTACTAATTGTATTGTTAAATATTTATGTAGGATCAATTTTAGATGATGTCAACGTCCACACAGAAACTACTAGACATGACAGTTGTACTTGAAGACACAAATAATCATCAAGTCATACAAAAACTTCTATTGATGGCACAAGAGGGTCTTGCAGCTGGATGTAAATCAACTGAGGAGTGGCCACCGTCGAGGAAGAAAACCATCATAGGTGGCAGAGGAGGTGGCTGCTAGGGCACTTAAGAATATTTTTTCAGGACATTTGTCATTTTGTTTTATTATGTATTGGACTTATGATGCTTTTTGTACAAACTTATTTTTATGTTGTATGAAATTATTTTTAGCAGTTTATGTTTGCCTTGTGAAAGATCCAACACAATGCATTGAGCTTCCTCATACCATTTTTTTATTTATTATCATCTTGTATTGTTCTCTCGTGAGTTAATTATCAGCATGACCAAGATTGCACCTACAAAATAGACGATTCAAATTGCATCGAGCTCTACAAGGACATTGTTGGCTTGTCAGACTGTCACAAATATGGTTGTTAAATTACAATATAAAAAAATTAAAGTTTACTTAAAAAAAAATATTTTTTTAAAGAAAAACACAACAAAATCATGATTTACAATGTGATTGTGATTAACATAACGAAATTGTGATTCTGTTGTACAAAGGGGACAATTGAACAATAGAATCATGATTCCATTGTGTCATACGGAATCATGATTTCATTGACACTTGGGGTTGGAAGCAAATAACACAACGAAAATACGATTCCACTGTGTTAGCCCCCACTATACAATGAAATCATTTTTTCGTTGTAGAATTGGGGATGAAAAGAATTAACAACAAAAACTCAATTCCACTGTGAATTTTTTTTACCCCCGAATTGCACAATGAAAACATGATTCCGTTATCTAATTTTTCAGGGGGTAGTTTCAGGATATGGCTAAAGTGCACCCACGTGGGTAGTGCCATTAGCAAAATTGGTAGTATCGAAAACAACTTCCTTTCAAAATTATTCCCAATTTTCTCCCATGTTTCTTCCTCATCAAAGTTCTATAAATAAATTATCAAATCTAAAAATTGGATCAATCCCAAAATGAACAATGAATTCTAAAATAAAACCCAAAATCAACAATAAATCTCAACTGCAAACTCAAAATCAACAACAAAAAGATGATCTAACAAAATAAAATTTCAGAGGCAAGAGAAGAGTGATAGAGACAACGACGAGCAACGAGCAACATCGAGAGACACAAATCAAAAGATAAAGAGAGCAGATCAAATGAGCAATGGAACATGGTGTCATCCTCGAGGCAAAAGTCCTCCTTGAAGTAGATCACGTGGACCTCATGGAGGCATGTTGCCAGCACCTCGCCCTTGTGGCATAATTGGTGGTGCCAACATTGATCTATTTGTTGGAGGCATGGTTGCATATGTCTTTGAAGAGGTTGAAGGCGTCGACGATGGGGTAGAGGTAGGGGAAAAAGTTGGATCAGGAGATGATAAGGGGGGATGAGGGTGAATTTGGGGATGACGACGACAGAGGCAGAGAGGACCATCGGGTGGCGTCAATGGCGTGAGGGTTATTCAAAATCAAGGAGAGTTTTGGATTGTGTAGGAAGGGTGCAACATGAGTGAAGTGAGTGTAAGGATAAAAACTAAAACAAAAATCTATAAACCCATTTTTATTGTTTTGAAGTGGTGTAAAAATTGTTTTAAATACAAGTTAAAAACCAACTCGGCCTAATTTCTGTCGAACACGTTTCCCTTTTGAAATTGTATTTTAAAATAGAAAATCGAAAACTAGCAACCACCCTGAACGAGACCTAAGTTGTTTGTTTGTGTTCACCCCATAAATTTGGTAAAAAGTTCCATTACAAAAATAAAACATGTATTCTTGGAAAATCACTTAATTGGATATAAGATGGATAAGATTTGTGTTTGGAAGCATAATACAGATGCATATAACCAATATCATACAATCAACATGTGATGTGTTGGTATGAGTGAAAGGGAGTGTGATTGTTTAAGTTGGCGAGTTTGATTTCAAAATTTATACGCAAGGAAAAGGTATCATTAGGAAGGTTGCCTTCGACACTTGTTTGACATTCTTTTTCCTTGAATGAAAGATGATACCAAAACAAAAAAAGGTTTTGGTTTTAGGGGACGGGACATGATGTTGTTCATGCTAGCATAAATGTCTCATACATTCGACCCTTGTGTAAAGCACTTTAACAAAAATAAACGAGAATTCAAGTAGGTCTACAAAGGAAGATTTTGTCAGCCAAAAAAACTTGCAGAATGGGTATTAGGTATATGAAATGGAATTGGAGTTGAAAGTAATTTGAAAACACTATCATTCATATACCTCCTGATATGCTCATTGAAAAATCACCTGATCATCATGTTACTAGTACATACCCATGTTTTTTGGAAAATATGGGAGACTCATATTTCTTTCAATACAGAGCTATTTCAGCAGCAACAAATACAATGATATAATTAATGAGCTGAATGAATATATTATGTCATTGAATTTTGGAGAAACAAAAAATTACTTAAGTTTTGATACTCCATGTTCAAGCCATGGAAACGTTTACAAATCTAAGGATATACATACTCCTGAATTTTTTAATGCAATTGTTGCATTCAGACTTCCTAATAATCAATTTGAAGCTAAAAGTTGGTGTTCCTGTCATGTTATTGACAAATATAGATCAGTCTTCAGGATGTGTAATGAGACTCGTCTAATAGTCACAACTGGAAAATCATGTGTTGGAGAGAAAAGTCATTTATGGTAGCAAAATTGGGAAAAAAAGGTTTTCATTCCTAGATTACCATTGCTACCATCTAATCCAAGAATTTCCTTCAAATTCCAGCACTAGCAATTTCCAGTTGTAATTTCTTTAGCAATGATTATAAATAAATGTCAGGATCGATCGGATCAAGCTATCAAGTCTCTGGTCATATTATAAACGCAACTTCAAATGTTGTTTACAGATAGGTGTTTCAAAATTTGACTTAGGTAATATTGGTTAAACATTATATGTTATAATATGTTTAGTTTTAACATATATATCAAATTATTTCATGGTTTACTTATGATTTCATTTTTTTAACCAGCGATTTCATTTTATTTCAATCAAAATATGTTGTTGTCTTATATTTACTATCCTAACTCCTGGAAGATGGATATCATAGAGACTATTTTCAGTCATAAAGACATTAAAGCTATCATCTTGACATCTTTGTTGCACCCGCGGGATGAAGGCAAACCGATTTTGAATTTCACTCCAAATGGTATTTTACAGTGTGCGTTCAGCCTATCATTGCATAATGGACAATATCCTGGATAATGATCACCTCAAAGTTGTTGGCAATTGGATGAAGGTTTGGAAGCTCAATATTCCACTGAAAATAAAACACTTCCTCTAGAGAACTCTTAGAGGATGCTTGCCTGCAAGGAAAAGACTTAATGGAAAAGGAGTTCAATGCCCTCATGAATGCTGGTAGTGTCTGGACCACATAGAGAATGAGTGGCACGTTTTAATAGCTTGTGATAAAGCTAAAGAATTTTGGCAAGTACGAATATGTGGAACATTATTGAGCCAAGGATGCAATCTGCAAAAGGGTTCTAGGAATTGATCTTTAACATCTTAGAATGTCAGGAAGAGAAGCAAAAAAATAAAATAGCTTTCCTTTTATGGAGTATATGGAAAATCTGAAATCAAATGATTTGGGAGAATATTCAACTGAATCCAACCACTGTAATTACACTGGCTATGAAACTCTTCTCAAAATGACTCTCGGTGAGATCGAAATAAAATGGCATCAACCAAAGTGTATCATTTTCAGCCCACATTTGGTCTCCTCCTGCGAATGACTTTCTCAAATGCAATTTTGAGGCAACAATTTTCAAGGAGCAGTTCTCATTTGGTTTAGGTATCTATCTCCGAGACAATAAAGGTATCTTCATTACAGCTAGCACCATCCTCTTTCATGGCATTCCCAGCAGAAGTAGAGGCTTTTGCCTTACAAAAAAGTCTAGAACGGATCCACCATATGCGGCTTAGCAATGTGGTCTTTGAAACTGATTGCAAAATGATAAAAGATCACTTAGACTCTGGTAGGACTGTTCTATCAGATTTGAATTCCATTTTAGCAAATTGTAAGTAGTTATTTTCAATTATAAACAACTCTAGGGAGAGTTTAATTAAGAGAAGATTATGATTGTATTTCCTTCCATATTCATTCAATTACCATTGATGAAATGAAATAGTAATATTTTATGTAAAAAAAAACATAACTATATTATTTTTTTAATAATGTAGGAATATCAAATATATATTGCTACCAAAGACTAACTATGCGTATCACAGTTTGTTTTTAATTTGTGGATATTTGATATCAATTAGGTAATGGATTAAGACGAAATAATTTTTTTTATATTCGCTTATTTTTTATTCATTTTATGGAAAAAGGATGAAACAACTTTTATGTTTGCATATTTGATAGCATCCATAATTTTTAATTTTTTCCCATGCAAAAATTAAGACTCATTTTCTCCTATGCATCCCATAAGTCAAAATCTAGTTTGTATAAAGACAAAATATTAAAGATATATGTAATTATAATATTTTTAAAAAAATAAATTTTTTAAAGTTATTTCCGTTATTAATTATTCTAATTAAAAACTGAATAATAATAACTCAAATATGAATTGACGTTCTTGATCCAAAACAAACAACAATAATAATACTTATTATTGTTATAATAATAATAATAATAATAATAATGATAATAATAATAATAATAATAATAATAATAATAATAATAATAATAAAACGTTCCTTAAAAAAAATTATCATAATAAAATGTAAGAGATAAATCATGCTCCTTAACTTATAAAAAATATCTCTTTCCTTAATTTTCATTTGCTAAGAAATAGATAATATTCCTCACAATAAGGCCATGTTTCGTATAGAGATAAATCATGTTCCTTAACTCAACAATTACAAAACAAGATCATGTTTCGTATTTGCTTAAAGATTATGTTTAGTAAAAGATCTTTAAATATTATTTTAATTTTTGTGATGTTTGATGATTATGTTTCAAGATCATAGTTGGGAGGTCCTACCTCATTGTGATTCCTTAGATCACTTTTTTTAAAAAAATGAAATTTTAATTCAATAACTAGTGAATTTTTAATTAATATTATGGGTGAGCAAGGTAACCCAACCTAACCTAAAGTCTTGCAAATCGGGGAGTCATGGGTTTGGGAGGTAAAAAAAATGGGTTAGCATATGAGTAGATTCGGTTGAGAGAACTGCTTTCGGCATCCTGCATTTTTCTTACTACACACAGTAGACTTCCTAAATACTGAAAATGTCCTTATAGGTATTTTCAGTTATAAATAGTAGATTAGGGTTTTTCATTTCTGCAGTGTCTTTTTTTTTTTTTTTTTTGTAAAATTACACTCCCTTAGTATAACTTGTTTCCGTTAGCGTTGTTTTTTAAGCGTTTGTTGTCTCCGGTGCTGTGCGTGAGTTGTTTACGAATATACGGTGAAGTTAGGTGATTTTTCGTTACCGGAGAAGAAAAGGTAAGTAATTTTTTTTGAAACATACAGATTGGAATTGGAAATTGGTATGTTTCATATGGATTGACAATCCGTATGGTTTATACGAATTACAGATTGCCAATTCGTATAAAATACGGATTGCCAATCCGTATGTTTTGATTTTTTTTAAAATTATAATTTATTTAGAATTTTTTTATACATTTAATTTATTTACAAAATTAGATAATTAAAAAAAATTTATATTTAACTGAATGTTGTATTTAGATGTTTATTACAATAATTAATAGTTAAGCAAATTTGGTATTTAAGTGAATGATGTATTTAGATGTTTATTACAATAATTGATAATTAAACAAAATTGGTATTTAATTGAATGATGTATTTAGATGTTTATTACAACAATTGATAATTAAACAATTTTAGTATTTAATTGAATGATGTATTTAGATATTTATTACAATAATTAATAATTAAACAAATTTGGTATTTAATTGAATGATGTATTTATATGTTCTGTGCATTGCGTAATATGCATTGGTCATATGTATGAGAATCATTTTCTTCAGGTAATTGCATAATTATTATGTTAGTATAAATGCTGACAATGTTGTTATCTTACATTGAATTTGTTTATGATTATGTAACATGTTTTTTTACGAGACCATTTTTCTTTACCACCATTGGTGTTGTTGTGGAATACACATTGTCATTATCAGGCAAAGTCGTGGTTCGCCCCATACAAAGGTAGAATGCAGCGTTACACAAATTTGTCGAGGCTGAAAACCGAGTTTGTTGATTTAGGTGAAGAATAAACATAAAATATGTTATTTCCACTGATGTTTCTGTAAATAATTATTTTGTTCACATTTTGTTACGCTATGCATGTTATTTCCACTAATTGTGTTGCTTTGTTAAGATAACTTTAAAAAGTTAGGACATAAATAAGTACTTTGAAAATAACAAACATACGGTTTCATTAGCTAATGGACACCAATTTAAACATTACATTAACTTACAAGAGAGTTCAAACAAACAAAAAATGCATCAAAAACTACAATTAAATAATACTAATTTTGCATTGAATCATGTTACGATCATCAGTTTTCAACTCAATTATTTCAAATTTGATAACTTTTTTTGAATACTCAGAATGATTTGACTGTTGAAAAAGCAATCGTCTTATCGTTTGTGATTCATGAATACCATAAGGGAGAATCCCTTGAGGTACAACTTGCTTGATCACATCCTTGAGTCTGTCGATGCTACATCCCGAAGGAATGTCAAATCTTTTTGGATTTTTTCTTGTGAACGAGTAACCCACAAAGTCGCCTTGGTGTGGCATGTTCCACCTCTCGTTGTAATATAGCAGAACATCATGAGTAGGAGTCATAGTGGCTTGAAATAAGTTTAATATACCATCCGGTATTCTACCAATGGTACATAATAACTCAATCGGGCCAACACACGAGTATTGATCATTACACATTAACATTGTGTTAACATCCTCATCATTTTTCAATTGCATTGATTGAAAGGCAAATTGGTTACTTGCATCTGCGAATGACTGTCGGTAGTAAATTTCATCTAAATATTGACTGTTGGTTAGTTGAAGGGTATTGTTCATTCTGCTTTTTAGTGTTTCAAAACTACAATCATTAGGTACTCGCATGTGTATCAGGGTGGAACTTTGGAAATAAATAGCAGATTTATTGTGAATAATCGATCCATTTGAAAAAATAAAAACTAATATGGAGTTGACAATGATCTGACTACTTGTTTCTCCCAAAAACGACATAGTTTCGAGACTACAATTTAGTTTCTAAAGGTAGATTAGATGAGAATGTGTGATTGTTGAGAGTGTTTTTGTGGTATTTATAGATGTTGTTCAATTAGACTTAAAAAACCGAGTAGGCAATTGAATGTCAATTTTGTTGGTACAATATTTTTTTAAAAAGACGCGTGTCACTTCTTTTTTGTTGTCAAGTACAACAATATTGTTTCATGCTTTAATGTTGCATCAGACATGCATTGTTACTATCAGAAATAAAATAATTGAGTAGTCATTTCTATGTCAGTATGTAGGTGTAGTATTCATTTTTTTAAACAGACACATGCAATTCACAATGTGTTGTCAAGTTTGAAAATGATTTATGATGCTTAAATGTTGCAAAAAACATACATTCATAATTTGTTAAGGACAAATTAATTTATTCCTCAAATCAACATTAATGGCTAATTAACGATAAATGAATAACAAAAATTTGTATAAAATAATTAACCACGTGTCCGTAAGTAAAACACCAAATTTATAAATTAACCAAATGTCAATGTCAACAAATAAATGTACCAAATAAAAAAATTATCCAAAAAATTAAAAATAACATAAATAAGGCAAAAAAAAAAAAACTTCAATGATCGTTCATACACCGCCTACGCTTCGATCTATGACCTCCAGTTGGTTGGCTAATGTAGCTTCTGACGATGCTCAAACATTCGGTCAGGATCCTCAAGTTTAGTAGTCTCTCCAATTTATTAGCAATTGCTACATAACCATCCTAGTAAGTGAAAAAAAACTCACATAAAAATTGTTAGTAATAAAATAAAAACAACAAACACAAAATACGAAAAAAAAAAACATATTTCCATTGCATGTCCAAGACGATGCACATCAACGTCTAGTTCATCAGGTGCCGCTGCCGCTACCGCCACCGGTTGCTGAGGCACATTTGTTTCAACAATTGTGTCATATTGTTGAACCGGCAAAACTCTAGGAGTATCTCCTGGCTGTGTCGGAGTCATAAATGGATGCGAAATCATATAGAACCACTTCATGTAATCTAACAAACACTAGTCAGGCAATACACAAATTTTCCCTATAGGTGAAATATAGTTACCGAACTGCATCCATTTAGCATCCATTTCTTCAATAGAAGCTGAAGGCACAGCGAGATGTGGCAGAATGGTGGTCACCATATGAAAAACAAGGAGATGACCTCAAATTCTCTAAGTGAATGGTGGTCACCATATGGAATCCACCACACAACATCAAGGGTCAGTTTGTCCAGACGGCTATGATATGTCGACACGGGAAATGCCTTGCCAGAGGTCCATCAACATGCACGCGGTCTCCGCTCGTCATAATCTTCGATAGCTAGGGCAGAACTAATAGACGAGAAATGCTCGTAGATCCAACACTACATATATTTTGCAAACATATTTATTAAAATAAGCGACAACATATAATAACCAACGGCAATAAAAAAAATGTTTTATTAACATGTGAACTAACCTGTAACAGAGTGATATATCCTGCAAGCTGCCTCGCCGTGCTCTTCGGTGCCTCATTTAAATTATCATACATATGCACAAGTGCAGCAGTGCCCTAAGTGTAAGTCCTACTCTGCGTCAAGTCATGGAGTGCATCCAAGAATACCATGTGCACGTGTGTGACCCTCTTGTTAACAAAGAGTGTGTATCCAAGCAGATACAACAAATACGCTTGTGTTGCTACGATCCAGTGACATGCCTCCATTTTTGTCTGATACACGTTTCGCAGCCAAGATAGTCGGATATAAGAGCCATGACATTGAATTGTCTCAACCTTTGCCTCTGCAATGCTGACCTCGAGTAATTCCACCAACGTAACGACAACGTCATCAACATGAAGTTGCTCGAAGATATGGAACGCCCCTATGATCGGCTAATGTAGCAATGACGCCACGTCATCCAAGGTGATAGTCACCTCTCCTACGGGCAAATGGAAACTACTAATTTTCTTATGCCAACGTTCCAGCCATAAGGCCTTCAATCTCTGGAGCAGGCCTGCCAAACTTAGTCATCTTCCTTTCATGGGACGTTTCTGCAAACAATAATATCGATCATGTAACAAAAAAAAAAATAATAAGTTCTAAGCTACGTGCTTGATATTTTTAAGATTTACATATCTCTCCATTCCAGACTCTCAAAGCAATGTGATTTTCAAAATATCTCAAAACTGATGTGTTATGGAGTCCGCATGGAAAACCCTCAACATTAATAACACCTTCTTCAACACGTTGTTGTTGCTGCTCTTCATTTTTTCAAAACTAACTAACAATTTTAATATATTTTAACTTTTGGTTTCAATCATTTTTTAAAACTAACTAACAATTTTAATATATTTTAAATTTTGGTTTCAACAATTTTTTAAAACTATCTAACAATTTTAATATATTTTAAATTTGGTTTCAATCATTTTAAAAACTAACTAACAATTTTAATATATTTTAAAATTTGGTTTTTATCATTTTTTGAAACTAACTAACAATTTTAATATATTTTACATTTTGGTTTCAATCATTTTTAATACTAACGAACAATTTTAATATATTTTAAATTTTGGTTTCAACAATTTTTTAAAACTAACTAACAATATTTAAATTATTTTAAATTTTAGTTTCAATATGTTTTAAAACTAAAAAATTTAAAATCTTTTTAATATTGGTTTGAATATTATTTTAAACGTAACTAATTTAAATTACTTTAAATTTTGGTTTCAATATTTTTTATAACTAACAAATTTAATATCTTTTAAATATTTGTTTCAATATTTTTTAAAAGTTAAACAAATTTAATATTACAATATTGTTATTTCAAAATCCGTTTATATCTATTATAATTTTTTTACCAATCTAATTACTAAAATATTTTTTTTGTATTGTTATTTCCAATTTTTTTTATATTTATTATAATTTTTTTACCAATCTAATTACTAAACAATTTTTTTGTTGTTTTTATACCACTATAAAATAATATCACCAAATAAATACTTGTAAAATTGCTAAAAATATTGCTAATATACAAAAAATTACTAAAACATAACAAATAAAAAATAAATTAGAGAATATATTTAGAATTTAAAAAAATTAAAAAGTAAATCAAAAAATAAATTTAGAATTAAAAAAAACCATACGGATTGTCGTATGAACCATACGGATCAGCGATCCATATGGTTCATACGGATTGAAAACCAGTATGGCTTTTTGTTCACAAAAAATTCCATAGCTTCAAGCAACTTCATGTTGATGATGTTGTCGATACACTGGTGGAATTACTCGAGGTCAGTGTTGCAGAGGCAAAGGTGGAGACGATTCAATGTCATGGCTCTTATGTTCAACTATCTTGGCTGCAAAACGTGTATCATACAAAAATCGAGGCATGTCACTGGATCGTAGCAGTGCAAGTGTATTTGTTGCATCTGCTTGGATGCATACTCTTTGCTAACAAGAGGGTCACACACGTGCACGTGGTATTCTTGGATGCACTGTGTGACTTGACGCAGAGTGGGACTTACGCTTAGGGTGTTGCTGAATTTGTGCATATGTATGATAATTTAAATGAGGCGTCAAAGAGCACGGCGAGGCAACTTGCAGGGTATATCACTCTGTTATAGGTTAGTTCACATGTTTATAAAACATTTTTTTATTGGCGTTAGTTATTATATGTTGTCGCTTATTTTAATGAATATGTTTACAAAATATCTGTAGTGTTGGATCTACGAGCATTTCTTGTCTATTGGTTTCGCCCTAGCTTCCAAGGATTATGACGAGTAGAGACCGCGTGCATGTTGATGGACCTCTGGCAAGGCATTTCTCGTGTCAACGTATCATAGCCGTCTGGACAGACTGACCCTTGATGTTGTGTGATGGATTCCATATGGTCTTCTCTACCAAAGTCTGCATCAATTAGACATTCTCAGTCAACCTAATGTCATATTCATGTTCTTCAAGAAATATGACATAATCATATCAAATTACATTTTCCCTTTCTCTGGTAGATCTTCTTAATTGCACTTCTTGAGGCTATTCAGTTTAAACTTTGTAGAAGCAAAGCTTCATGGTGAATCAAAGGTGATTCAAAGGTGTTTTGATGATAACAATAATGATAACAAAAGATAATGACAAAGGTGATGACAAAAAGCTCAAAGATCAATCAAAGAACAACTCAAGTGAATCAAGAACAATTCAAGAGTTCAAGATAGAATCAAGAAGAATTCAAGACTCAAGAGGAAAGTTATGAGTCAAGAATCAAGATTCAAGGTTCAAGATCTCAAGAATCAAGATCAAGATTCAAGACTCAAGATTCAAGAATCAAGAGAAGGCTTAATCAAGATAATTATGAAAAGTTTTTCTCAAAAATTGAGTAGCACATGATTTTTCTCAAAACATGTTTACCAAAGAGTTTTTACTCTCTGATAATCGATTACCAGTAGCAAAATTGTTTTGAAAAAGTTTTCAAATTGAATTTACAACGTTCCAATTAATTTCAAAAAGCTGTAATCGATTACAATGTTTTGGTAATCGATTACCAGTGCCTTTGAACGTTGAAATTCAAATTCAAAAGTGAAGAGTCACATCCTTTCACATAAAAGCTTTGTGTAATCGATTACACTGATTTGGTAATCGATTACCAGTGATTGTTTCTGAGTAAATCAAAAGATGTAACTCTTCAAATGGTTTTTGACTTTTTCAAATTGGTTTTAAGTTTTTAAAAAAGTTATAACTCTTCTAAATGGTCCTCTTGACCAGACATGAAGAGTCTATAAAAGCAAGACTTTGTTTTGCATTTCAATCATCTTGAACACTTTTTCAATCAATCTTATACAATCATTTACAAGCCTTGAATCTCTTTGAACTTCTTCTTCTTCTTTGTACCAAAAGCTTTCCAAAGTTTTCTGGTTTTCTAAACCTTGAAAACTTGTGCTATTCATCTTTTCATTCTCTTCTCCCTCTGCCAAAAAGAATTCGCCAAGGACTAACCGCCTGAAATCTTTTTGTGTCTCTCTTCTCTATTTTCCAAAAGAACAAAGGACTAACCGCCTGAATTCTTTTGTGTCTCCCTTCTCCCTTGTCAAAGAATTCAAAACGACACATTCTGTGAATTCTTTTGATTCTTCCCTTTCCCTAATACAAAAGTGTTCAAAGGACTAACCGCCTGAGAATTCTTTTGTATCCCCATTCACAAAGTATCAAAGGTTTAACAGCCTGAGATCTTTTTCTTAACACATTGGAGGGTACATCCTTTGTGGTACAAGTAGAGGGTACATCTACTTGGGTTTGACTGAGAACAAGAGAGGGTACATCTCTTGTGGATCAGTTCTAGTGGAGAGTACATCCACTAGGGTTTCAAAGAGAACAAGGGAGGGTACATCCCTTGTGGATCTTTGCTTGTAAAAGGATTTTTACAAGGTTGAAAGAAATCTCAAGGACCGCAGGTCGCTTGGGGACTAGATGTAGGCACGGGTTGTTGCTGAACTAGTATAAAAATTCTTGTGTGTTTGTCTCCTTCTTCCCTACTCTTTTACTTTCCGCTATGCACTTTAATTTCCGCTTTTACTTTTGGTTAAGTTTCTCTTCTACTCCTTATTCTCTTAACAACATAAGTAAAAGCCTTAGAAGAGTAAATTTTTAATTAGTAAAGGTTTAGGAATAATTAATTCAACCCCCCTTCTTAATTATTCTGAGGCCACTCAATCTAACAAACTTTAGATGGTGCTTGAGATAGAATCTCAATGTTGTCTTGTCTTTTAATAATTTTTGGAGTAACATTATTATTTAATTACCATATCCGTTTCTTGAACAATGGTAAGTACAAAAACTTATCTATTGTCAGTAACATGTTGTTCTTTAAAGACAACATTCCTTATGTATCCTTCCCCTCCAAACTCAATTTCCTCAAGGAGTCTTACACGTCTCAAACATGATCTTAAAGTGGAATTTTAAAACTTATTCATGCGAGAGCTTTAAATGTAACAAAAAATAATTGTAACTAATTATCTTTAAGTCCAACTTACCTTCATGCAGCCTGTAAGGCAATGCTTCGGTTGGACATCCCCAAATGTTCATATGTCTAATGTTGGGATTTCCTTGGCTCACACCTATAGGGGTTCTTAGTGAGTACTTTAATTGGTACTCTAAAAAGATATAAATTGCATTATTTAATGTCTTTCCCTAAAACGACTTTGGTAGAGAAGAATCAAACTTCTTACCATATCTGTACAAGTCTAGTTTCATCATTCTGCAACTTTGGTCATGCTAGGTTTGCCTAACGTTATATGTTGCAGAACAATCTCACAATTATTGAAGAAAACACACGAGGGACTCCAAACGTTGCACCTTATGTCATATATACCATAGTATCCCCCACGGTCAGATTTGACAACCTTAATTTTCTTTCCTAGTTAAAGTTCAACTTCAACTTTGAAAGACTAAATGTCTAGAGGCCAAAACTTCTCATAATTAAATAAAGATGAATCATCTATGAAGATAGTAAAATACATTTGTTCATCCCATGAATCCATAAGGAATAAAATACAAATATATGCATGTATTAGTTCTAAGACATCCTTATTTCTTTCAGCACTTGAATTCCTTTTTGTTTATTTATTTTCCCTTTATATACTCAATGTAGACTATAAGGTCCAACCAATATAAAAGATCCAAAATTTCCTATAACACAAGCATCCAAATTTTCTATTAAGAGATATGACTTAAGCGCTTATGTTATAAAGTGACAAATTCTCATTTAATTTAAGTTTTATGTCACCCAAAATTGTTTACAATAGGAATACTCAAATCTCCATAAAAGAACTCATAACTTGTAACATTTGAATCACACAAACTAAATTTATTATTTCTAATTGAACAAAAATAACTGAATTTTTCCAAATTAGAAATAAAATTTGGTTTAATAAATAACTCAATGTATGTGTAAACCAAATTCAAATAAAATTTAGCCTTTTAAAGCTACATAAAAGTTATCATATCTTTAACTGCAACTTTATGTCATCGCCCACATAGGTGAATGTTTCATTATCACTTGGCGAATTACTCTATAGGTAACATCATATAGACATGCTTATATAAGTAGTAGAACCAAAATCTACCCAATAATGTCCTTTGGTACAAAACTAAATTAACTTTAAAACAAATAAAAATGAGAAGTTTACTATTCTTCACACACTAAATAGTGTAATTGGGATATTTTTTTATATATGTCTCATCCTAGAAAAGCAACAAAGAAATTCCTTATCTTGTTTTCTTGTTTCTTTTCAAAAAATAAAAAATAAAAAATAAAAAATTATGCAATATCCTCAACTCTCAACAAACTCCCTTTTCAAACTTTAAATTTTATACATGCAGATTTGGGATTCAAATAATATGAATAATTTGAATCATAGTAGTAACAAGACCAACAATTAAAGAAGAGAAAAATAAACATACAATGCATAAATAGTGTAAATTTCAAGACGCAAACAAAATACCTAGCACACCATTAATCCTCAATCTTTGGATTAAAAAAGACTAACTGCAAGTGGTACTCTCAACGCATTGATCAAACATTGGTGATAAGTCCTGTCAAACAAAGGTTGTCTTTGGACACACCATTGCTCACATGAAAAACTTATATAATGATTACTTCGGTCAAATAGTGATTGTCTTTGGAAATTTCATTATTCACATGGAAGATCACATTGTTTATAATCACCACATGTTTACCATCGCAAGTATGTAATTATTCTGTCAAATTGTGTCTTCCTTTGAGTCGAGCACAATTCGCATGAATAATTTCATGCAGCATCAATGTAAATTCAATCAAATCAGCTTACACAACAGAGGTTACTTTGGCAACATGTTGTTTTACTTAATTTAATAAAAAAATACAAGACAATTTAATATAATGAATGAGAGGTCACAAAATTACACAACTTTTGCATATTAGTAAGTTATATAAAAATATATATAACAGAACATGCAAATATTTTGCAAAATAGACCCATCACAAGATACCTAGCACAACATTAATTCCTAGAGAAATTAATTTGTAATTGGTATTCTCAACACAATGATCAAATATTGACAATAAATTTTGTCAAATAATAACCTTTCTTTGGACCAACTATTATTCACATGAAAACACCTTATCATCACAGGTACAAAATATTATTTGGCCAAATTACATCTTCCTTTGGGTCTAACACAATTCCATTAATGATTTTATACAAAAATATATGTAATTTTAATTAAATCAATTTTCACATTAGGGATTACTTTGACAATATATCATTTCAATTTAATTAAAAAATCACTAGATATGCAAATAAATGGGAATGATCTGTTACTACTAACTTAACTTCAAAACAAATAAGAGCAATAGATTTTTGGACACTCTTTCTTCACGTGTCCAAACTTCTTGTAAAAGTAGCAAATAAATTCTTCATCTTTCTTTTGTTTCTTTTGTTGAGAACTCCCTTAGTTTTTTTTTTCTTATTCTGAGAGGTCAAGGTTAAATTAGCACTTTCAGATATGTCTCTCTGCAACCTCTCTTCCTCTTGTACACAATGAGATATAAGCTTATTAATGGACCATTTGTCCTTCTGAGTGTTATAGCTCACTTTGAATTGCCCAAAGTGTGCAAGAAGTAAGATCAAAATTAAATACACGAGCAGGTCTTCACCAAGCTCTAACTTAAGTGCTTTTAGTTTTGATGTCAAGTTAGACATTTTCATCATGTATTCCCTTATATAACTTTTTCCTTTTTTATTTTTATTTTATTTTTAACCAAAGAAATAAATAAATAAACAAAAATTGCATGCACAAAAAACTTCCTTATATATTATATGAACAGTAGCTATGAAGAGAAGTCGTTCACAAAACCAAATAACGATGCCAAAAAAAAAATACACTCGAATTTAAATCAAATATCCAATATGACAATATTTGAATTTACCGACAATTAATACATGTTATTCCAAAAAAAAGGGGTTCATATAACCAAAGCAATCCAAGTATAATTTGAATCAAGTAACTTTAAATCCCAATAATCTAACAGTAATGGTGGTTCTGATACCACTTGTTGGAATTTTAAGGGGATCCTTATAAAATACCAATAATCACTAGGAGCACATTACGTTAGATTATCAAGAAGAGTTTTAGGAATACTTGGATCCAAAATGATTGATCAAACAAATGCAGCGGAATCTAAATCCGTAAGTAATCGGTGGCTTCATGGTTCTTCCTCAATCGAAACCTCTTTATTATTTAATAGGACCTTCGTAACTCTTCAGATGGAGATAAGAGAAACTATATGTGATGACTCAATATATTGGGGACCATAAGCTTCTTACAGTGTGTTAACCTAATAGGGTTCCCATTATCCCCTAATGGACCAACATTGACATATGTTCATTTAAGTCCATATCATCTGATTTAGCTGTCTAATGGCCTCACTTAATTTGATCACATAGAATAAAGCCCACTAATGATAAATAACTAATATAATTGTCTTATCATATTAGCCTACATTAATTATTGGAATAGAAAATTCCAACATGTCAATCATGGACGAAAACTAAAAAAAATTGACATCAAGAATCAACAAATACAAAAAGGGGTACATAACTCTAGCTTAGCACCACTTCTTGATTGTAGCTACCAAATGGTGGACAAGGGTCTATTATCTGCATTTGTTGAGTGGTGGCAGTGAGAGACGAGCTCCTTCCACTTGCTTATAAGAGTGACGACTATCACACTTGATGACATGTTACGCATATTACAGTTGCCAATCACATGTGCGCTGTTTCTCCATGTCAGACATCTTACTGATTTTTCAAAAACAAATAAAGTTATGAAGGAAAGTAAATTAAAAATATAAACCAATACAATGATTTTTCAAAAACATGGTTATTTTTAAATTCCAGAATGTAGTTTACGGAACATTATATTTTGTGTTCTCGAAAGTACTTTGTATTTTAGAAAGTACTTTTCAGAATAGAAAATCTCTAAAATAATTCTGGAAACTACTTTTCGGAATACATTTGTTATATTCCAGAAATTACTTCTTGTAATATTTTTAGAGATTTTATATTCTATAAAATACATTCCAGAATGCATCTTGCTTCGCCGTTCTAGAATTAAAAAGTGGAAAGGGAAAGCAAATTTTTTGTGCAGTACATGATTTCTCGCAATTTCAATTGGAGTAAATAGGCATTTTGGTCCCTGACTTTGGACCCATTTTGCAAATTAGTCCCTATCTTTTTGAATTGTAAAAAATAGTCCCTATCTTTGCATAAGTTTTGCAAAATAGTCCTTGCTGTTAAATTTGAAAGTAACGCCGTTAGTGAGGTGCATTGTTGGCAATTTTAGTGCCACATAGACTATCCAACATGGCAAATTGTCCCAGATTGTGCCACGTAGACTGGATTTGTTTATTCTCCCTTTCGTCTTTCCACCTTCATTAGAAGCTCCTTTCTATGTTTCTAAGAGGAGTTAGGGGGGCAAATTGAAAACACATTCAATTACAACAAACACGTTTTTTTTTTTTGTTAATGTTGTTGCATTCTTTTTTCCTTTTGTCGTAAACCTCGCTTTTCTCACAAGCCACGGAAAAATTTTGCTCCTTTCGCCCCTAAACTTTAATAAGGGTCATTGTTCACTGCAATTCCTCACCCCAATGGAAGGTACCGTGTTTTCCTCTTCAGCTTTGGCTTTATCAGAGATTTGAGTCTCTGATTTTGTGGTTGATTTTTCTCAGAGTAGTTCAATTTCACTACTAAAAAAAAGCCATTTTCGACACGCATTTCACATCGGTCGTAACAAATGCGTCGTAGTATGTTAACCGGTGGCATTTTCGTAAATAAGTTACATTTTTAAGTGCCCTGTGCACGGTGCGTGAGTGATTCAACGACATTTTTAGGGAAGACCGTCTTAGTAGGAGACAGAGTAGGTAAGCTAAGACGGTGTGTTTGTGAGCATCATCTTAGAAATTTTGAATATCAACGACATTTTTTAGACCCACCGTTGTTAACTTTGAGGTTTATATGCCTCTTTTGCATGCTAATTGATGAACACTCGTACCTCTCTCGCCCTCGAGCTCCCTCCCCCTTTGTCTGAAATATCTGGTGTGACCTCGCCGATGCACCCCCGTGACCTCGGCCGAAGGAATGAAGTAGATTGTCGCGCGTCCTGCATCGTGTCTTGTCGCGCCACCGCAAGCTACGAATTTTCCCTAATTTCCAGAGTTGTCGTGCCCTACAACTGCTATTCAAGGTAAGCTTGTCGATGTTTGAAATTTCTTCTTTGGTGTTGAAGAAGTAATTATTAAGGGTTTAATCAAGTTGGAATGTTGTAACTAGGTTGTTGTGCAAATCTTGCCTTGCCCTAATAAAGTAATGTTTGAATGTATGCGTTTATGAACCCTTAAGATAATGTTTTCGTGTTTATGCTCCCTAGTTTGGTTTGGTTTTAATCTTGTCCATGTCTCGAGCCTGAAACCATTGACTTGGTATTGCAATAAGAAAATCCATTAGTCCAAGTTGAGGACAGACGTTTGTGCTCCCTAGTGTTCTCTGGCTTTTGTTCTTTGGTGTTGAAGAAGTTAGTATTAAGGGTTTAATTGTGCATATGGAATGTTCTAACTTGTTGTGGAATTATTGACTTTCCGTAAGAATGAATTTGACTTGCGCTTAGCTTGTTGGAAACTTCAATCAGTAGATAGATTGAAATGTCTTGTTTGAAGTATTTGTTCAGCCTCATGCATGTGTTAGTTTGAGTAGAAAAAGTACAACAATTGACATGAACTTTGAATAAGAGTTAGCTTCGTAAGAGAACCTTCATCCTTGTAAATGCATGTAAAGTATGCTTGGTAATTGTACATGCCTAAAAATTAGAGTTGTAATGTAATTGTTGCAATGAGCATTGACTGCTGCTACTCTCCTGATAGATAGCAATGAGCATTGATAGAGACATAGTAGAGTTATAAATTTTTTTTGAGTTTAGTTGTCATGTTTTTTGAGGGGGAAAATTAGGGAAATAAAAGAAAAGAAATCATATTCTCCCTCTGAATTCAACACACTGAGGATCAGTGATTTTGAAGTCATATGTTCAAAAGGAATATCAAGTTATGTAAATAGTACATTACCTATACCTAGTCTCAAGCTCGACCCTTTTTTTAAAACTGCAACAAGTAGAAGAAACAATTTAGCAAACAAAACAGATTTGAAGTGTGAAGATAAAGTTATGCAGAGAAAAATACAGCATGGTAATTGTGAGTGTTGCAACAATAATATTAGACATTAGACAATCCATCAAAGCAAGTCAGATGTTGCCAGTGTAGTTTACTGTAGATTTGAAATTTTTAGACAAGGAGAGAACACAGATTAGGCACATGAATGTCACTTGAGCTATTTTGATTCTGCTTATGATGTAGGAGAAGGAACTGGGCTGGGGCATTTACAGAAAAGTAGATAGTGTTTCAGAAATTGTGAAGGAAACATTTAAGAACCTAAAATGTGAAAAACAGATAGAAGAAACAAGTCTTAGTGCATTGCATTCTTGGGTGTTTACCGGGATTTTGTTGTAGTGTAGCGTTGGTACAACAAAATTTCTCTCTGCTGTCAAGTTGACACTGCCCTCCTCTGTGATAGTGGCAAGCTGCACATTCATCAGTTAATTGTACTTTAGTGGAGAAATCTGCAGTTACGAATGTGAATGGGTTGTTAGCGTTAGGCACATCTTTAATTGGAAGTTGGACCTTTGTACATGCTCTCAAAGACGCATCTTCAGCTGTGATGTTGTGTTTGTATTGAACATTTTTAAGTTCATTCAAAAGTAAAATGTTTTCTAGTAGCTGGTACAATGTCCATAGAATTAAGACTGGCACTATCATCCTGGCCTTTAAGTTTATTCAAAAGTAAAATCTTTTCTAGTGGCTGTTTGAAACCTGGAATGCTGGTGGGACTGTAGCCTCTTTCTCTTGCTTTGCTAACCTTTACTTTAGTATCATCATCAGCCAACATCTGATTAAATAGAGAAGATCGATTTTTCACTTTCATTTCTTTTAGGGGGACAGTATTTGTGTCTGTAATTGTATGACATTGGGCAACAACATTACGTTGTCAAAAAGGTATGCATCCTTTGGTGCAGCTAATGCCTTGAACTGTTTCCCAAGGTTAAGGATGGTTTCTTGACGCTCTGCCAACTTTTCTGCACTTCCACTTCTTGACAATATTGATTTTTGTTCTCCACTTCCACTTGTAATCCCAAAACCTTGTGATTAGCTTTTTTTAATTCAGTTTCTGTTAGCTGAGTGTCAAGATCTATATTTATGAATGCATGATTTTGTAATTTCTCCTCAAGCATTCAATTAAATTCTTTCAAGGTTTGCAATTCCAATCTTAAGCTACTAATAGTTTTCTCTAATTCCTGAAGTTGATTTATAGCTGATTGGAGGCTCCCTTCTTTCTTAGATTCAGAACTGATTACATCATCTTCAATATTTTTAATTTCTTCCTTATCAACATATTGCATATCTTCAGTTGGAACATCATGACAATCTGAATTAGTTAGCGCAGAGAAAACATGATAATTGTTCTATGGGTAGATGCAACTTATCTGCATCTACAGACATCCCTATTTCAGCTTCATTTTCACTTAGTGTCTCATCCCAATGAAATTGTTTTTTAATGGCATCCCTCATTCTAGAAACATCCTGAACTAAAAAGCAGTGATTCATAATCCAATTCAAAGATGTCATTAGTTATGTGGCAAATTTTTCATGATCAGCCTTGTCATTGAGTAAATCGTAACACACATGGACAAATTGCTGCAAGACATTACTGAGTTCAAATGTTTTCCACTGGAAAACACGGACCATGTAGCCTGTAGGAATTCCTTGATTCTTATGTGAACGGATATTCCTATCTCTTTTGTACAAGGAATCTGAATTATGATAATCCTCAGCAAGAATGGTAATCCCTTCAATAAGCTCAATTATCTTACCGATTGACTGCCTCAGATCTCTTTGAGATTGCTATTTAGTTCCCTTTGTTGATAAAATCTCAGCATCATTTACTTCACCACATGGATCTACCAAAGAATTATCCAAAGGTTTCCATGAGGTGAGCTGACTAAAATGGAGAGGCTTAGATCCATCAAATGGATGACCTTTGCTTGAATCAAACCGACATTGATCTGCATTGTTTAGATAGCTCAAAGACAATCTAATATCCTCACATATGTCATCAAAGTTCTAACGCCACTTCCACTTGATCTGAAGTTCAATGCATGTGGTCTCTAATTGTTGACAATATTGATTTTTGTTCTCCACTTCCACTTCTAATGCCAAAACCTTGTGATTAGCTTCTTTTAATTCAGTTTGTTGTTTAGTTCCCTTTATTGATAAAATCTCATCATCATTTACTTCACCACATGAATCCTGATTTGATGTAGACAAGTCAGACAAATGATAAGAGACAGGAATCCTGATTTGATGTAGACAAGTTAAGCCATCTATTTTATTATTTTCTTCTGGCAATTTTCTGGATAATATAGGATAGGGGCCAAATGCAAGTGACTCCCATAATTGAGGAGCACAAAGGTCGAATGTATTTAACCTAAACTCCATCAGCAAAGAGGCTGTTTGTGGTTTCCACAACTAGATCATAAGGCAAAAACCATACTACTGCCACAAGGCTCACCCTCCTAAGCAGACGTTATCAGTTATCACAAGATAAGTAATGCTAAATCTTATTCAACGAAAACAAATTACCAAAAGCTGGAGAAAATATTAAAAACTGGACAAAGATTCATGTTATGGTCTTAAAAGAGATCCTGAAAGTTTTGTTTCTCCATTTAATTATTTTTTTTTACTTTAGACCATACATAGAAGACATGTCCCTTGTCCTTATCTGGCATATAGTATTAGTAAAGGTGTTGTTAATCAGTGTCTTTAAGATATTGATTAAAAAATTAAAAGGAGAAAGTATTCATTATGAAAATCATAAGAAAGCATAAAAAAATCATGAGCAGTGTAATTTTACATGTTCCAATAATTTTTTTTCCTTTTAATTACTTAACCAATGCCCCAAGAGAGTTAGTATTTGCCTATATTAGTAATAGTACCTACCTTGAAATGAGGAATCATTAGTTTGAGGACATCAGGATCGGGTTAGAAATCTGCATCAAATATTGCCACAAATTCATAGTCCTTGACATAGTCACATGATAGTGTTGACTTAAGATTCCCATCTTTGTACCCAGTTCTAATGAATTTGTGCCTATACACAATGTTCACCCCTTTCTCTTTCCATGAGGCCACCTCTTCTTTGATGAGCAGCTGTAAATTCCCATCATCCGAATCATCTAGAACTTGGATCAATATTCTGTCTTTTGGCCAATTAAGTTGAGCAGCAACACCAATTGATTATGAATAAACCTTCATTACATCAAGAAATGGAGAAGGATTTCACACTGCACTTTAATCACTAGTCTACTCATCTCACAGTTTTCGTAATTAGGAAAGGATGGTAGCTGCAAAAATCTCAATAATTAGTGTAGGGCATTTGTAATCCTTACATTGGGTTCAACTAGGTTCCTAATATAAATTGTTTAGACTAGTAATCCTTACATTGGGTTCAACTAGGTTCCTAATATAAATTGTTTAGACTAGTATTCAAAACCAGTTGCATACCAAATCTCATTATGTATCTATAGTACCTCTGGTACTCATTTATATACATAATACTTACTTTTGCTGAGCAAAAAAAAAAACATGAAGAAAAAAAAAATTTCGAGTTCATTGGTAAAATTCGAAAATCATTAGTCTAAACTAGCCAGCCTACCACTAGTACCAACCATAAGACTATTCTAATTCATAAATCATGTGTTTGATTGTTTGTGGTAAGGCATTGGTCAAAATTATTATGTAACTATGTTTGACTGTTTGTGGTAAGGCATTGGTCAAAATTGAAATGGAAATTGAAATTAGGTGTATTTTTTCAATTTCTTTCATAGATACACGAGAATTTTCTGTGGAACTGGATTGGTTAGAGTAGTGATTCACTATGGAGCTATTTTACTTGTTCATTGTGTTGTTTTTCAGTTCCATGTTTAGATTTTATTTGATAAGTTTGAGTCTCTTACTGCATAACCTCATTTTTTTCATTGCCAATTTGTAGTCTAGTTAATGTATCTCACTGATGATTCTGGTTGTCTAGTTAATGTATCTCACTAATGGTTCTGGTTGTTGTGTTACCCATGGTAGTTTTGATCATTTGCTCCACCTTGAATTGAATTTATTGTGAACTGCTGATTGTATTTTGCACTTGTAGTTTGATCTCCTTTTTTTAAATTTAACTTTGGATTATGTATGAAAAGCAAAGCAAGCCCATTACATGCTTTTAATTTATTTTTATAGCTTTTTTAGATGAAAGTTAGATAGTTTGTGGTTAACAAAATATCATGGGAAATTTGATGACCAATGATGGAGTGGTACGACAATATTAGATGATGCCGTGATTCTTTTATGTAGAGTGATGATTAGTTGCAGTGGAATTCTTGGTGCAACAACAAAAAAACCCTTTAACATATAGCTACATGTTCCTCTACTGTTCCTCTACTCCATCACCAATTGACCACCTATGACGTTGCATACAATTGCTGAGGGACAGTGACCACTCAGTGCAACCCATTGACTGCTAGTACCAAGTACATCTCTCTCTTTTTGCCCCCTTCCCTGATTGCTGATCACATAAAGAAAGGGAAAAAATAGAAGAGAAAGAAAGAAAAGAAAGGAATAGTACAATGTGAGACATCTTCTCTTTGATGGTGGCCTAACCTTGTGTTCCCATCCCTGGATACCATGATCAATAACACTATCAATTATGTTCAATTTGAATGCTATATATCTAGTGCTTTTGAAATGCCTAGAATAGTATAATTCATGTACAAATTTTTTAGAATAAGTCTTATTCAAATAATAAAAAATTGAAAAAGATGTAGATATGAGAGTAGTTTGGCTAATTCCAACTAAAAATTTTGAAGGGTGTGGAAGTTTGGAAATTGAACCAACCACTTCTTTATATGAAAGTTCACTATTGGGGACAGTCTAAGATCTAGTGGCAGTGATCCAGAATCGTGTCTTGCAGTGATCCAAACCATACCCTACACAGTCTACACTTCTATCGCCCTATTTATTGTAAACCCAAGATTATGACGAATCTTATGACCCAATGAATGCAAGGTATACCCTACACAGGACGCCAAGCTTTGCCATAGAAGCTTTGACCCTATCATCAAACCCAATGCAGGGTATACCTCTGAAGGCACTTATCCTGCATTCTGTCCAATGCCACAGCCAAAGGGTAACTAATTGCAAACCCTAGCTCCAACTGTTGCAACATTTTACCAGCTCAACCAATCAATACACGTATATATATATATATATATATATATATATATATCACCAAGAAGGATAAGGATGTGAGTGATTTTTGTGTCTTGTTTGTTAAGGAATAATATTTGTGGTGATGGCCCCACACAAGCTGCTTTTCAATTAGTATAGGAGCACTTCAAAGTCATAGTCCACTTGCATTTCATGCTTTTAGTAATTCAATCATAGAGCACCAATTTTTAAGTTGTTAGGTGAAGAAGGAAAAGACCCTGCTTCCTCCTATTTTGTGTTTATTTCATTTTTTTCCCTATGTCTTTTTTCCCCCTCTTCTATTCCATTCTATTTACTATTCAATGAATTTTTTTCAGTTGCATTATGCAAGCTTTTCAATTGTAAAGCTTTTTCTGCTTCCTAAGATTCAATCAGTAACACCAATAATATAGCAACATGTATGTTCTCTTCTTGCTTCAATCCTCGAAACATTTCCAAATCCTTTCTTAATTTGGTGTTTGGTGTAGTTTTTTATTCTGTTAGTGTAGAGTATGTGCGGGTAAGCTGTAAACGACAAGTCATGCTGTCAACTTCAACACCTACTGAGGCGTTGAATCTTATTCTTGTTTCTTTTAGTAGTATATTATTCTTGTTTGTAGGTAGTAGCTTCTTTCTTGTCCCGCCTATTGAGGAGTTGAATCTACACTGCTGTCTTTTCCTTGCCATTACTGTCATCCCAGTCGTAGCTATTATTTACCCTATTTTTGAGTTTTGTATTTCTTTGACTCACAACAATGATAATTGAATGCTTCTTTATATATGACGTGATGCATTATATAACTAAATTATGAGCACTGTGAGTGAACCTTAGTTTCCCATTTGAGATTCTATACATTGATTAATACGGATAGTTTGTATTAATCGGTGTATTGAATCTTGAATTGTCCGTTTGGACAGTTTGGGAAGAATCTTTTTTTACAGTAGATTATTACGTATAGGTTAATTTTCTTTTCTTAAATTTGTCAACATTTCGGTATACTTCATTTCCCTTTGTTCTTCGAGTGCATACTTGAATGTGATGGATAACAATACATCACCGCTTTCATCTCGTGTACTTGGGGACTTAGGAGAAATGCTGCCGAAATTTTGACAAATTTAGAAAAGACAATTAACTTGTAGTATTCAATCTACTATAAAAAAAATTACTTCCTGAATGGGATAGGGCCACACCTTTACTTAGAAAAGTGAGGTTCACATGCATGTTACATAACTTCATAAGGTGGTGCAGAAAACGAACAAGATGAATTGAAGTTGGATGAGAGCATCACGCATCACTGCTGAGTATGGGATTGGGGTGGAACAGTTTCTCCAATTTACCGAAATGCATGCCCCCTCTTTGCGCGACAAATATTTTTGTCCATGTGTGAAATGTGAAAATGGTATACACCAGTCGCTAAATGAAATAAGATCACATCTAATATGTCACGGGATGATTCCAAATTACACAAAGTGGATATGGCATGGGGAATTGCCAGACAATCCAATAATCTCTCACACTGAGGCAGTTGATGTAGATACGGGTTGTCGTATAGAAGAAATGATTCGCGACCTAGGGTAGGATGGTTTTTGGCAAGCACATGGTCCTTTGTATGACAAAATAGAGAATGATTCAAAGATTCCTTTGTATTCTGGGTGCACAACATTCACAAGGTTGTTTGTGGTGTTAGCTTTGGTCAACTTGAAGGCACGATTTGGGTGGAGTGATAAGAGCTTTACTGAATTGCTAGTGTTATTGAAAAAATTACTTCTTGAAGAGAACACGTTGCCAAAGAGTCACTATGAGGCAAAGAAGATCTTATGTCCAGTGGGAATGGAGTACCAAAAAATCCATGCATGTCCAAATGATTGCATATTGTATAGAAATGAGTATGCAGAAATGCGCACATGCCCAACATGTGGTGTATCCCGCTACAAGGTCAACAACCATGAAGATAGTTATGTTGCAACCACAGAGAACAGTCGTCCAACAAAGGTTTGTTGGTATCTTCCAATAATACCAAGGTTTAGGCGATTGTTTACTAATGGACATGATGCAAAACAGTTGATGTGGGGCATGTTGAAGGCAAAAAAATTGATGGATTGCTACAACATCCGGCTAATAGTCCGTAATGGAAGGCATTTGATTCTTTGTATCCTGATCTTGGGAATGAGGCCAGAAATCTAAGGCTTGGTGTTGCTTCGGATGGAATGAACCCTTTTGGTAACTTAAGTAGCAGTCATAGTTCATGGCTTGTTTTGCTGATGATTTACAACCTTCCTCCTTGGTTATGCATGAAGCGGAAGTACATAATGCTTTGCATGATGATAGCGGGACCAAGACAGCTTGGTAATGATATTGACGTGTATCTAAGTCTGTTGATTGAAGACCCGAGAACAATGTGGGAACACGGGGTAGATGTTTGGGATGCGAATTTGCAAGAGACCTTTAGGTTGCGTGCAATGGTTTTTTGTACCATAAATGACTTTCTAGCATTCGGAAATTTAAGTGGTTACAGTGTGAAAGGCCATCACGCATGTCCTATATGTGAGAAAAATACAAGTTTTGTCCAACTCAAACATGGAAAGAAAATAATATACATAAGGCATCAAAGATTTCTAAACCTGTTCCATCCATATCGACGATTGAAGAAAGCTTTCAATGGATCTTAGGAATATGAAACTGCGCCGAAATCAGTGTCATGTATTAATGCAACAACTACTGCTTGTAGCGATTCGAGGAATCTTGCCTGACAAAGTTCGCGTTGGCATAACTCGTCTATGCTTTGTTTTTAATGCTATATGTAGCAAAGTCATTGACCCTAGAAGATTGGATGAATTAGAGAATGAGGCTGCCATTTTCCTTTGTCAAATGGAGATGTACTTTCCTCCATCTTTTTTCGACATAATGGTTCACTTAATTGTTCATCTAGTCAGGGAGATCCGATTGTGTGGTCTTGTATATTTACGGTGGATGTATCCAGTGGAGCGGTACATGAAGGTGTTAAAGGGGTATACAAAGAATCAACACCAACCAGAAGCTTCGATTGTTGAAAGGTATGTTGCTGAAGAATGTATCGAGTTTTGCTCGCAATACATTGAAGGCGGTAAATCTGTCGGGGTTCCTGAAACTCGTAATGTGCGAACACCACCGGGGGTAAGGGTACACGAGGATACAATGTTGTAACAATGACTCGTGACGAGGTCTCACAAGCGCATCTATATATATTGAATAATACAGTCGATGTCATTCCATACATAGATGCTCACAAAAGAAAAACTCATCGCAATGAACCCAAAAATGAACATGATGAGGGTTTTGCAGGAGCATAATAGAAATTTCATTAAGTTGTTTAGAGAAACAATTCTTGTTGATGACGGTGCTTCCAAAACATTACGATTATTAGCTATTGGGCCAAATCTAAATGTACCGACTTGGAAAGGGTATGAAATCAACAATTATTACTTCTACACCAAGTCCCAAGATGAAAAAAGCTCGATGCGAAACAGTGGTGTGACTATTGATGCAGATTCAGATCACTTTTGCAGTGCATCAGACAATAATCCCATTCGAGCATCCATGCATTACTTCGGCGTCATTGAACAAATCTAGGACGTTGATTATACTGAATTTAGAGTGCATGTGTTTAAGTGTAAGTGGGTGAATGCCAATATCGGTGTCTGGCAAGATGAAATGGGATTTACCTTAGTAGACCTCAACAAGGTGGGTTACATGGATGAACCTTTCATTATGGCACAACAAGCAAGATAGGTCTTTTACGTCGAAGATCCTTGCGATTCAAGATATTCAGTGGTTCTACAGGGAAGACCAAGTGGTTTAAATGATGCACATGATCCAACCATGCTTGACATTATGGAGACACCTCCTTTTTTGACAATAATGCCTAATATCAACGACGCATACGACATTGACGATGTACACGCAAATCGTAATGATCACGATGAAGGACTATGGGAGAACATTGCTACGCAACTTATTCCTACGAATGACATGTAAATAGCTTATGCCTTTTGTGTTTTGTAATTCATTAATGTATGTATTTCCATTTAAGTTACTTCATAAAATTAGTACGTCGTTCTTTATAACATATTTGTTTTTTGTTTGACAGGGTCATGGGAACACCACCGCCGTCCCCTCCGTAGTCAAATCTTCAATTGGAGGCAACGCCTAGGAATACAAGGAAATCAACACGCCTACTGTGGCGTCCCTAAATAATGACTGGTTTAATAGTAATAAATTTAATAGCAAAAACCATGGGAAATTTTTTTTCTTTCTCCCTCTTTTTCACAGTAATTAAATTCAGAAGGAAAATTATCATTATAGAGTCCTGAATGGCCAGTTCACAACTCTATTCGGAGTCATTTCTTTCCAATCACTCATAACCTCTAAACTATTTTGCTCTTTCAAAAAGAAAAATATACCAGCCATCATTTTAGGTCGTCACGTGAAAAATAATAAAATCCGGTCGATAAACTCTTTTCAATAAAGTTTGTTAACACTTCCTTTTCAAATAACAAGATTAAACATAATTACATTCATCATCTAAAACTGTCCAAAATATGGGAGTTTGCAAAATACATAGTGACATCCAGAGCAAAGGTATCAACTGTGGTGGCTTCAGCCACATATATACAATCATCAAAATTTCTATACAATAGGTCTACCCACCCAAAAATCAAAAGAGTAAACCTAGCAGTCTGAACTAGATACACCCACCCACAAAAAGTATGTAAACCTAGTCTAAGGAGCCGTCTGCTATGATGAAGAGTCTTCACTATTCGCTGTCCCTCCAGGGCCGCTTTCCTCTGTAGAGTCTGCCTCAGATGCTGACATGATATCCTCTGGAAAATCAACATCAAGGAGTGGGTCTTCATCATCCTTAGGTAAGTCCAGAGCATCCTCAGCAGGCTCAGGAGGTAACTCCTCTGGGTCCTCCTCAGGATCTTCTTTAGAGGATGACACCTCTATCACTTGAACTGACTCCACTAGTCGATATGGAGTAGGTGTAGGTAGTATCCACTCCACAGGCTGCTGAAGCGTGCGTGCGGGTTCCTCTGGATGTACCAATGAAGTAGCAGTGAGTCGAATCGTGCCACGGAATCGGCACCTCTCATTGCCTTCGAGGGTCTCCCAAACTCCCTCTAGGCACTCCATCACCACGCGATCATGGATTAACTGCGCTACCATCGCGATCTACAAGAAATAAAAGAAAGAGGGTAGACTCTTTCACAAGAAATCTAACTACAGGCAACAATACAATGCGTCCCATAACCGCTACGTATAGTCAAAAGGTATGTCTCAAGGGATTTCCTCTCTGGTAATCGATTACCAAAGTATGTAATTGATTACCAGTGCCCAAACTCGAGTTACACAGCTTCTGCACATGGAAACCTACAAATTACACTGTGTAATCAATTACACCTAACTGGTAATCAATTACCAGTGCCCTGTTACTCTGTGTAATCGATTACACACTATTGGTAATCGATTACCAGAGGCCACCTTAACATCTTGTCTCCATTTTTAAGCCCTGTAATCGATTACACACCCTTGGTAATCGATTACCAAAGGCCAATTTCCAGGTACCACTCAAGATTCATAGTTGGCCAGCCGCCACACAAGCCTCCTTGCTTTGTGGTCTTTGTTCTTTTTTTGGTTGACTGCCAGGAGCTCGCCTGTTTAGGTACATCACAGGTTCTCACTGACTGAATATGCCCGGGTTGGGTCGGGATTGGTCAAGCTTGGTTTTGGGCAATAGCACCCCACCTGACGTCCCCAAGGTCTCCTGACCCCCGCGACATATCTCCAGGTACCACTCTGTGGTCAACAAACAAAAGTAGGAAGACTGACTCTTCCACGCTTTCTCACATCAAGCTTGTTGGATTATGGGGTACCCATCATATGTGGTACTAGGTGGCGATCGAGCGATGGCTCAAATCAACTCTCCCACTTCCACAAATCAAACATGAACCCACCATCCCCAATTGCCCACCTTCAACTGAGCTCACGTACTCCTACGTAGCCCTTATCCTCGTTCCTCTCAGCACCGGGTCCCCATCAACCCCTCCAAACTTCCATAATATCCAAGCAATTCAATTCCAACTATTATGAAACTACCCTCAACCAAGAAAACATAGTAGAGGCAGAAAAATCTGCCCAAAATACATTCACATATTACAACTTTCCTTACTCAAATACCCCAGTAACATTCTCTTCGTTTCGATTCGTTAACCGTTGGATCGACTTGAAAATTTTTCTGGAGGTTCCTAGTTAATAATTATACATTTTGACCGTTGGGATCTACTATAAAATGTCCAGAACCCAGTATGTAATACCTTTCCCATAACCAGCAATGCACAAGCATTTTCTGCACATGTTGAGCAATTCTGCTGCACAAATTTGACAGCTTTTTGCTGCACAATTTGGCAGATTTCGAAATTCATCTTACCCACATCCAATTTTTCTCAAATTGGATCCTACAAGTCCTAAATCATGTATAAATCATATTTAAACCAAAAACAAGCTTCAGACCAAGGCAATTCAAAATCTAGGTATCTAAAACCCATCAATTGAGTGAATTTTCAAGGTTTGAGAAGTGAAAATGAGAATGGGGTAATTTTGGAGTAAACTCTCATCTCAAACAAGTCTATAACATTAATTTAGACTTGCTCAAACTGATTTTAAGGCGAAAACTCCACCGATTCAAGATTTGACCCCTCAACATCCAATTTACCCTAAAAATGACTCTTGCTTTCACATTTATCACTCATTTTTCTCATTTGCTCTGCCCAAGCTTTCCCACAAGTCCTAATTGATATTTTAAACTAGGATTAACTCACTTTAGCCTCCAATTACCACTAACCCCAAATTTAGCTTTTCAAACCCTCAAAACCTCACACTTTTCCACTCACATCACCACCATTCTCACATTTAACCCTAGGTTAACTCTCCCCATCATCTCTACCAGTTTTCTACCAACAATTTCAGCACTCAAACATCACAAAGCATCATCATAAAACCCTAAAACAGAATGGTTAAATTTGACTCACATCAAACATATCAAGTTTAGCATGCTTTCAACAAATTCCTTCACAAATAACTACCATAAGGCATTAACCTTGTAAAACTACCCATCATATCTCCCAAAAACCCAATACCCACGAAATTCATGTGAGAAGAAGTCTACCCAAACCAGAAATTTGAAGTCCCACAACGTAGAGGTGTGCTTCACGACTCCGAAAATGGCTTCCCTTTGCAATTTGGAGTAGAAATGATGAGCAAAGTTTGGAGCTTTAATGGGCAACAATGGTGGAGGAGAAAAGGAAAAGAAAAGCAACGTGGGAGATGAGCAAAAAAAGCTTCTAAAAATCTGCTGAGTGAAGAGAGAGAATGTGGCTTTTTAAGAAAAAAATGATTTTCTTTTTCCTATTATTTTATTTTTTTAAAGCACTTGCCACTTGTCCCATTTTGAGTGAAACAAAAAGGGCCCACTTTTTCTCTTGATGTGACTTCATACTCAGCCACAAGGAGAGAAAAAAGTTTGACCTTTTGAATGCTAAAATCCTGCCTCGGTTTGCATGCCGTTTCTCTATTTCCAGTCCCTCGCGTTTCTCTGCACCCGTCGGGGCCCGTTTTCAAAAGTAGGCAATATATATATCAAAATGCTCAGAATGAAACCTTGAGCGTGGTTCAGAGGTTGGTTTTGTTAAATTATTAGTTACACGCAAAACGATAATTTTTAGACTAATTAATTGAGAATTAATCTATAACTGTCCAGTTATGGATTACTCTTCGTTAATCAGCCTAACCCGTGTATCTTTCCCCCAATGTACATACTTCTACCAGGAGTATATATGTATATACACTGAATAATACATATATATATATATATATATATATATATATATATATATATATATATATATATATATATATATATATAATTATTTAAAATATAACGCTTACAAAATTCCGGGTAGAAATTTCCAGGATGTCACACCTACGGAGGTTGACTGTACGAGCATTGGGTTAGCCACGACCAACTGTACAGGTGGATGCCGCAACTGGTCGAGGATCGGGCCCACACAAAGAGAAATTCCATAGTTATCTTGGGGTCGTGGCTAGAGAGAAAATTGACATTGTACATAACAGCTGGAAAGATGTATCAGACATGTTAAAGGAGCTGGTATGGGGTGACATTTTAGTAAGTGGCATTCGCTTTCACTATTATTTTTTTGAGTTGCAATGTGAAATTTATTGGTTTTCCATTTGTCTAAAATTTTCAAAACCCCTTGTAATGTAGGCGAAATTTGATATCCCCAAAGCACTGAATGTAAAGAAAAAGGTGATGTCCATCGTCGCCAGTAGATAGAGGCAATTTAAATCAAACCTCACCACTAAATTTGTCTATGGTGACTCTGAAGGACAACATGACCATGATCCTTCCGTAAAATATTCCCTACATAAAGAAACTTGGGAGAAATTTGTCGCAAGCCGCAAAACCCCTAACTGGCAGGTTAGACGTCAATATCTTTAAATGATTCTTAAATAAATTGGTGAATATAAAGGCAACTTAATTTTCAATGATTATTAAATAAATTGCTACATCACAGGGAATCAAGAAGAAGATGCAAGAGATCCAAAAATACAATGACTGCCCCCATGTACTTTCTCGTGGGGGGTATGATTTGCTTGAAAAGAAGATGATGGACAAGAAGATGAAGAAAAGACAACACATGTGAAGTGGGTGAAGGCACGCACAAAGGGATATGGACCGATGACATCTTAGTCGACACAAGAAATATCTGATAAAATTGTGAGTTACTTCTCCAATTTGTGTTACAATTTATTGAATTTTGGAACATTTGTTTGTTGTTGATAATTTTTTGAGTTGGTTGTTCAAATTGTAACCTAGTTGTACGTTTATACTGTGTTTCATGAAGGCCTCATTGGAAGAACAAACGAGACAAGGTACCTTTGTCCCCCATGGTCGTGAAGACATACTTAACACGGCCATCGGGCGACCAGATCATGGAGGTTGTGTTCGTGCATTGGGATCTGGGGTCACAATAAGTCAATACTTTGGAAGGGCACCACGTGGCTCCAGTTGCTCATCAGGCTCCATCAACCAAGTACAGTTGGCTGAAATAATAGGAATACTACAGGAGCAGTGGAAAAATGATATACAGGTATTGAAACATGAGTTGAAGGAACAAATCATACTTGAGATGTCGCAAAGGGGATCGCCGATCTCAGAACCTATTCAACCAAATATACATGTGTTAGGAGCACGAGTAAGCACAAAAGGGAGCAATGCAGAGGCTATTGTCAACCCATCTCCGCCTAATCATGTTGCTCCTTCCAAACCCACTATGGGGTTGTATGTTCATTGCCAAGATTCTACAGAGTTGGTGGCCCTAGGAAAAACATATGATGGAGGCTCGACTATATACAATGTGGCTTATGCAGATGATGTCGTAAGGGTTAGTGTTGACAAAGTTATTAACGGTGACACTGAAGTCCCATTTTTGACATCAGAGATTAAGTATGTCAGGCAGGCCCTTCACACATTCGTTGCATGGCCAACAACACTTGTAAAATTGGCCTCTAATGAGGTATTTTGCTTTTTATGTTTTCCAAAAGTATACATATGTACCTATATCAAAATAACTTACTAATATTACTTTAATTGTTGGTTTCCTTAAATATTTAGCATGAGGGCACTAGTCCAAGTAAAGTCACTGATGAAGCTGTTGAATCGGTGAATGATGTTGTTGTAGATGACCCACTGCGCGAGTTTATTAAGACCCTAGTTGACATTTATGAAAAGCCTGTAGAGTTGGTGTGGGATGTAACTAAATTTGGAATTCCAAATGCAGCTGCATCGTTGTTCGTAACCTGTGCTAATGTGAATGAAATAATATCAGGCGTATAGTGTTTGAACATAGCTATACTACAATTGTGGACCATGTAAGTATATTTCATGCCATTGACTAACGATGTAAGTCTGTTGGGCTATATACATGATGTTAACTGAATTTTTCAACTGTTCAAAATAGGTATATGGATGATTGGAGTAAAAACTTGGGTGTTGGATCGATGTATGGATTCCTTGAGCTACAAGCTATACTGAGTTCAAAGGATAGACGTCGACAATGTGAAGAATACATTCAAAAATGGCTTAAGGAATCGAACCGAGATGTCTATCTAGGCACTCATTTGAATTAGTAAGTTCACTGTGTTGTTCTATAACTTAAATGATGTTTGTGTTATTAATACATCACTTTTGGGTCAAATGTAGGGGACATTGGCAGCTCGTGGTTTTTGTGTCCTAATAATAATGTTGTCATATGGTTTTGTTCTTTGCGAAGAAGGCCAGATGTTCATATAAAAACTGCAATTAACAAGTTAAGTAACTTATTTTAAGTCGAACAAATTTTGTTATTGAATGGTGGTACTACAGTAGTGTTTCCCAAATTAGCTAACAAATTTAATGTTTCACTGCAATGCATTTAAGACATTGAAAACCAATATTGAGGGGAAATTTCATAACAGTACACCGCGATGGATTAAAGTGAAGGTTAGTCGTACATTTTAAATTTGTTTGCAAATGATTTCCATTTGGAAAACATGTTCAAACGTTGAATGATTTATCCCATTCAATGTAGAGTCACGTTCAAAGCGGAGGTTATGAGTGTGGCTATTATGTCATGCATTGGATGTCGAACATAGTCGCCGGGCAGCATAAGAATGATTGGACGCTGGTAAATTTTGTATCCCCAAAAGGAATAAAGGGAAAATATATGTCGCCTTCATTTTTTATCACTACCTAACTAATTACTTGTATTTTATATTGTGTAGTGGTTCGGTGATGCGACGCCGCTAGACATGGACAACATCACAAAATTATGGAAAACATGGGCACAATTTTTTTAAAACTTAGAAGCATCCAATGTACAAAGTTGTAGTTAACATGCGAACAGCCGCTTTGGTGTTTGTCATGTATTTGATTAAGTGTTACAAAAAATTTAGGTGTTATAATGACTTTTATGTGTCAACAACAATAGATATTTGTTAATTTCATTTTCATTTGCACCTCAACTTTGACACTATGTGTTCAGTTTGCATTTGGTATTTGCTTTGATACAGTTTGTGTTTGTTGTGCAGGTTAGATTAAAATTTCTAAAGGACATATCTACTTCTCTTGCATTGTATTTGTAGATGTATATCCTTCAGGTTGAAACTGGTTCTAAAGGGCATATCTAGTACTCTTCCATAATTGTTGGTCTTACCTCATTTTAAACTGTCTTGTACAAGAATATACCTACATGATTTTGTTTCTAACTTTAGTTATGATGCCTGGCAAAGGATATATTTTCATATAACTAGAATATTGTAGAGGCAGCTTCAATAGGCTAATCAACTATGCTCTATGACCTAGTTTGTATATTTGTGAATTCTTGTATCCAACCTTTGGTCCGTTGTAGAATGTAAAATTTTTTCTAGAGATTGAGATGGCATTTGCTTCCACATCCTGAATTTCTCATTGTATCTAAATTGTTGGATAGGTATTGCTGAGAGATCCAACAGATGAAAATGTGATCCATGTTGTTGAGGAACTGCAAAGGTGGTTGCCTCGATTGAGTGCCACTAGTCTTCAACAGAAAGGAGATGGTAAAGAGTATCTTGGTGGCCAAAATGATGTTGAAGCCGCTGAAGAAGATGGTACGTTACATTAAATGATGAACCATAAGTAATGAACAAACTTATTGATTGCATCTGTTCCTGTTATAAATCTATCTTTGTATTTGCATTATCTCTTGCTCTTGTTATCTGACTGATCTAAATTACACAATGTAGAGTCACCCTTTGAATTTCGGGCCCTGGAGGTTGCTTTAGAAGCCATTTGTAGTTTTCTTGCTGCACGTACAATAGAATTGGAGATGGCCCTTATCCTGCATTAGATGAACTTACCTCTAAGGTAAAAATATTTTTTTTATTATTTCTCTTCTTGTTTTGGTTTTAATCTGAGATCCCCTGGCCCATACCCTTTCCTAGGTACAGAATAAGCTAACAAATAAGAAGCTTCTTAAAAGTGACTGAGGGAAAACTTCTTTCCTTTATCTCAATATATTATCCTTTTGATTTTTTATACTTATCATCCCTGAGGTGTTTACTCTAATTATGTCAAGAAGGTTTTTGTTGGCAGGCTTGAAATGTGGATGCACTAGTTCCATGTTGCTCTAGTTTCCTTTCTTCCTTTTATTTATTGACTTTTTTGGTTTAGTCATGAACTTTAAAATTATTGTAATTGTAATCTGCAGATTAGTAGTCGTAATTTGGACAGAGTTCGTAAACTGAAGAGTGCAATGACAAGGCTGACTGCTAGGGTTCAAAGGGTATGTCAAGTTTTACTATGCCAGGGAAAATTTTGCACATGGAAAAAAACTATTTTCTTCTATGTAAATATATTCTCCGCCCTCTGCCTCTCAATGCTATTGATATTTTGGACATCCTTACACTTTGAACGGTTATTCATTTTTTATGCTGCATAAATGCATGAGAAAAAAAATGCCTTTACATAGTGTGCCAGTGTTTGAAAAATTGGAGCGTGTATTTTCAAGATCAAAAGAGAATCAATTTCAAGAAAGATTCACACTGGTGTAAGTGGGTCCCTGCCTTTTAAAAAAAATGGTCTTCCGAGAATGACTTATAGGCATTCTCTTTATTGTAATTATTTTATTTTTCTTCTTAATAGAAGTTTAATGTGAATGTAAACTGCCTTGATCAGTTTTAAGTAGAAAACAAAATATATCCATTTTCCCTCTCCCATCACAAGTTCTTGTTATCTGGTACAGGTCAGAGATGAGCTTGAACAATTGTTGGATGATGATGATGATATGGTTGACCTGTACCTGTCAAGAAAGGTTGGTTCATCATCACCAGTTAGTGGATCAGGTGCTGCAAATTGGTTTGCTGCCTCCCCCACCATAAGATCAAAGATATCTAGAGCAAGTTTAGCAACAATTCATTTAGATGAAAATGATGTGGAAGAGCTTGAAATGTTACTTGAGGTTATAAACATTATTTGCTTTAAAGAATAGAAGGAAATGATCTTCATTTTTGTATGAGGAAAAAATTGCTATAAATGGTGTTTGTTCATTTTGCAGGTTTATTTCAGTGAAATCGACCACACATTGAACAAATTAACCACAATAAGTATAATCTCTTTGTGTATGTGGACACATGTGCGACCGGGAGCTGTAAATCTTAATTTTTTGATATGGCAGATACATGCCAGATATAAAGTATTTTGGAAGATTGTTTCTTTGCAGATATGGAGAAAAGTTTTTTCTCTCATTAATTTAGAACCTATGATATGTTTACTAATCTAATTATTAGACAGTGAATTCAAGGCCAAGCCTTTTGGGTAGAGACTTTTAGTTTTAGACTAGTGTGCAAGTTAAAGTTTGACCAATTTGGTACTCTGAATGCTTACACTTGTGAAATTAATGATGAACAAAGGGGATATGCATTTTCCTCTCTTCCTTCTTCCATCCCCTGTTGTTTTAAAGTTAAACTTTGTGGTTTATATTCCAAATCTTATTTGGAAGTGTTTTATGCATTTTTTCTTAAAAATTACTTATAAGAATTTTGTGAGATGATATACTCTTACTTTGTTGGATTCCTTCTCGTCTCAGATTGAGTAATTTATGCTATTTATCCTTTTGGATCAAATAGACCATACTTGAATCTTTGTTGTACCACTTTTGCCTTTGTAATTAAATATTATGATAATGGTGATTCTATGTCTAATTCAGGCCATCAAATTCCTGAATTTATTTGTGGTGGGATGTGTTAAGAGGATTTACTGATGCCCATTAGATTAGGCTTTTCTAAAAAGGGATTCAAAACTAGTGTACTCTTCTGACATTTGTTTGGCTTCTTTAAAAGTTTCTGTTATTTACTTAGATAGGTTTACTTTAACTTTGAATTTGCTATACTAGGTAGTTTTACTTTTACCTAATTACTTTTCTTTTTCTTTTCATTTAAAGCTGCGAGAGTACATTGATGATACTGAAGATTATATTAATATTCAAGTAAGTAGCTAGCAATTTACTTATAATATATCAATTGGTATATGGTGAATGCCATGAACTTCTATTGTAATTAATATTAAATTTTAATTTAATAATTAATATTTAAATGATAGATTAAATATAAATAATACTTAAACCTCTTATTTTTATTTAATCTATCATTTAAATATTTATTTATTAAATAAATTTTACCATTAAAATAATTACAATATTGATAATGTTGTAATTATAAATGCTGATTTATTGATTATTAGCAATATTGATAATATTAAAAATATAAAAAATGATCATTAATTAATCAATTTTTAATTGCAGGTTATTAAATATTTAACATTGTTTCTTAACTGAGCATCGATGTGGAAAATCGCTATTTTACATCGTTCACTAAGATAACACCGATGTAGAAGGTCTAATTTCTACTGAGCACCAATGTGGAAAAGCGCTATTTTATATCGTTCACTAAGATAACACCAATGCAGAAGGTCTAATTTTTACATCATTTCTTAACTGAGCATCGATGTGGAAAAGCGTTATTTTACATCGTTCACTAAGATAACACCGATGTAAAAGGTCTAATTTCTACATCGATGGTCAGGAAAGCACCGTTGTAAAAATTGCCAATTTCAACAACGGGCATGACGTCAGCATCGACGTAGATAACATATTTTCTAAGTCGTTGATGAGGTTAGCAATGTATTCAATAAATGCTTTTCAACATCGGTTGGTACGTTAGACCTGATGTAGGAAACATTGTTTTTCTACAACGGTGGTTTGGAGACCGATGTTGAAACTTTTAACTTTCAACAACATCCTATTCAACATCGGTTGACCACCGATGTAAAATATGGTTTTCCACCGATGTTGAAAGTGTGTTTTCTAGTAGTGTTTCCATGCTTTTAAATTGATTATTGGAACCCATAATATGGATTGTTTGTGTTATGTCGTGGCAATGGTGGGTATGGCTCCAAGGTCTTCAATTTGGGGTATTTGGGGTCTGAAAAAGTGAGTCAAACTAAAGGGTACCGATGATATCTTAGATAATGAACAACACTATCTAAATTTTGATTTATTTGGCTTTTCACTTCCCTGATTTTTTTAACTACACAATACTGAATCTTGGGATTGCAGTTCCCTTCTATCTTGTTTCTTCTTGCATATATTATGGTAATTATTTTTTCCACTCCAACACAAAAGACATGTACTAAACTTCTTGCATTTATGTTGGTGTTTAGAATCAAGTGAATTGCAATCAGAAGAAAATAAAGTCTCCAATGAGAAAAATAAGAAAACAAAGCTGAAAAAACCGGCCCAACTTAAAGCCTTGGAGGATTTTTATAATGGTAAGAATACTTTTTTTTTGTAAATGGGTGTTAATGCATTTTGCAAAGTGGTGAGTTTTTAGAAATTTCCTTGTTTTACCTTTGTTAACAGAGCACAAATACCCCACGGAGGAAATGAAATTAGTACTTGCTGAAGAGTTAGGATTGACAGAAAAGCAAATATCTGGATGGTTTTGCCACAAAAGGTTAAAATATAAAAGATTGATGAAAGATGAAGTCGTTGCTAATGGGAGACAAGATTGCTCAAGTGGTGTCATCCAAGATCGTGGTAGTGGACTTGGGCAAGATTCATGCGGAAGTAGTAAGCATGCTGATCACAGGTATCTGGATTCGAAGGAGGTTGAGAGTCATGGCCTCTATAATCTGGGGCAATTTGCCACGTTGGATAGTTTATGTGGCACTAAAATTGACAACAATGCACCTCACTAATAGCGTTACTTTTAAATTTAACGGCAAAGACTATTTTGCAAAACTTATGCAAAGATAGAGACTATATTTTACATTTCAAAAAGATAGGGACTAATTTGCAAAATGGGTCATAAGTCAGGGACCAAAATGCCTATTTAATCATTTTTCTAATGATCAAACTCAATATAATGGAATGATGTTTAGGTAAAATTTTAATACCTTGATTGGAAAAAGAGGGAAGGAGGGAAAATTGATGAGAAGGGTTTAAAGATCATTTGTTGTGGTTTCAAATCAAAACCCAACGAGCTAGGGTTTAAAAAGGCTTGCAGCACGCACAAAATGGCTTTACAGAGAGAGGAGTGTCTCTGACGTGAGGTTTTGAAAGAAAAAGATCATTTACATAATTTGACTTTTGAAAAAGGGAAGGAAAGTGTACTTGGCAAAAAAGGGGGAATGGATATAGCAAATGCCTATTCAAGTCATGCATCAATACACATCGTCTAAGCCCATATTCACCAATTACCTGACTTGGAGGTTTGATGCTTAAGCTTAATCCTAAAACCAACTCACACTCATGAAGTATCAAAAGTTAAGATATAAACCCTAAATAGTAAGAAGAGTTTGTGGCACCATTGTTGTCTTTCCTAAGGTTGATTCACCATCCCTTCATCGTTGTCTGCTCAAATTGTGATTGTAAAGTAGTAGCTTTCGCGTCGTGCTTTGGGTTCACATTTTTCATTGAGACTTGCACTACTGGAAAAACATATTTCTACATCGGTTCTATGGAACATTCAAAGACAATTCATACCATCTTTGTAGCCAACGATGTGGAAAGTCAAAAACTTTCTACGACGGTTCTTAAAAAACTGTCTTAGAAAAGTTGTACATTCTAAGACGGTTCTCAGGAAAATAACCGTCTTAGAATGACTACTTTCTAAAACGGTTTGTCAAATAACTGTCTTAGAATATAATTTTTTTATAAAAAAAATTAAAATAAATATAGGATTCTAAGATGGTAACCGTCTTAGAATGTATTCTAAGACGGTTTTTCATAGAACTGTCTTAGAATGTTTTTTAAACAAAAAAATGAAATAATTTTAAAAAATGATCAATTCATCTACGAAGGCACAAGTAAGCTAACAATCGAAAGACTAAGGCCATAGCTAGCAGAATCCACACTTCTTTTAATCCACCTTTCAGGTTTACAATGCCAAATGTAGGTGAACTCTGCAGGGTCTTGCACCCTCCCTTGCTTTCACAATCATATAATTGGTCACCTGAATATTGCACTTTTAGAAGAAGCCTGAAGCCATAGTACATGAAGGACAAATACTTCAACCACTTCATGAACTTTGGTATGTGCTACACAATGGAAATGAGTGAATGTCTTACCCAAATGAGACTACAACATTGATATATATACAGTCCATCATCCATCATTCTACAAACTAGCTAGTAACTTGTGTTTAAATTATAAAGATTTAGATAAGGAATGAATAATAAATATTATCTGCAATGCATATGAAAAAAAGCTAATAATGCTAACACATCTTTTTTAATATACTTTTTATTATTAATTGAAATTCACTCGAACTTAATAAATAATGTGTGGAATCCATTAAATAAAAAAATAGGACTGTCATTTAGTGAGTCTATCGTGAATTTCGTGTTTTGAAAAATGTGACTAACTTTTCTTAAAATACAATCAACTTTACAATACTTATAGTCTAAATATTGTTTACTGAATAGAAAAGGTATAAATTACTCTTTTAATGTTTTTATTTATTTATTCAATTTAATCCTTTTATCATTAAAATGTTAAATGTGATCCTCTAATTACCTTTGACACCATTGTCTCCACTTACTTCACTGCAACTAGCAACCAAATAACATCACAAGGTTGCAAAATTGCTATTATTGAAACAAGAACCAGCCCTTTCCCAATAAAAAGAAAAGAAAAGATAATGAATATGTAGATCTAAATTCTTGCTTGCTCATACCTATCGAAATGCTTTGTTCCAATTGCATCAATTTCATCCATAAATATAATGCATGGAGACTTCTCTTTTGCCAGCTGAAAGGCATCACAAACAAGTTTTGCTAGAACCAAAGCATATTTATATCCTCAATATGAAAACATAATATAAGAATAACTAATCCCCATACAGTCAATGAGTTTCATCAACAAAAATCACAAGAAAATTATTAGCTGAAAAATATTGATGAGTAAAGTATCTGCCCATTAAAAAACAAAAAATTAAAATTACCAACAATTCAAAATAAGATACAATGAATTTAGTCATAATAAGAAAGTAAAAATGGGAGAGTCATGCCTGGAGCAGTTGTGGACCTGCCAACTTTAGAAAATGGCATTTGTTTGTGTTGTACAAGCATGGACAATTAGTGTTTTTCCAGTTCCTGGAGGTCCATATAAGGGCACTCCCTTCAGTGGACCAATTCCAAATTTCTGGAACCGCTCCTTGTGGGTCATTGGCAAAACAATAGTTTCAACCACCATCACAAAATATGCATTTTTCACTGGACCAATTTCACCAAGCAACATTAGCTTAAGTTGACTAACCTGAGTTTCATAACCTTCGGGAAGTTTGATGATGAAAGAGTGAGCATTAGCCACTCTTGTAGCTTCTTCAATCACAACCTGGTTTGCATCAGGCCTACCCAAGATTATGTTTTCTCAAATTGTGGTAGCAAACAAAGCAGGCTCTTGACTCACTAGTCCTATTTGCTATCTCAACCATCTAAGCTTCACTGACTTAACATCATTCCCATCTAGCAACACTTGTCTTGCAAAACAGTTAAGTTAGTAACACTAATCACATGATCAAATCACTAACTAGTAACAACCACATTTTCAATTGAACACCAATTTAAATCGACAAACAAGGCCAATGCAATTTATTAAGCATGCTTATGTATGATGATGTGAGACCCAATTGTGCAGAAATATGGCAATCATATGATTGATGATGATGAAAATAGATGATTCAAAACTAATGGTAGCACAAAACTTAGTCTGTTTTTAACAATATTGTTTCAGAACTAATGGTATTTATGAAGAAATTTTGCATAGAAATTGGAACTCACAAACATGATTCCTCTTTTGAAAAAGTGAAATCAATTCAAAATGAAAATATAGAAGGTAGTGTCAACAAATGTTTAATATCCTAATCTATTAAAAGTTACCAAAAAGAAAAAGGAATTTTCTTCCTCGTTTTGATAAAAGTATTTATTAAGACACATGCGTATAATTTGTAGATACAACATTATATACACTTAGCTCATTGCACTTTATAAGAACAACATAAAGAGTTGGATGAAATCACATTTCAAAGTGTGAACAATAACATCATATGGACAATCCATAATTCAAATTTGTATGTTGTAGAATACCTTGAGCTACACATAACTAATGAAATTGACAAAAAAACTACTGTAGTACTACTTCATTTTCACACAAATTCACAATTACTAAGAATGTGAGCAAATAAGATCTACCTTGAAAAACCCAAGGAGAATAGAGACTCGAGTTGCATCAAATGCTTCAAAGAATCTTGCACTCTACAAAATGAATTCGGTTATAATGTTATTTCACTTCACTTGTACAACATAATAGATTATACGAATCTGCAATAACTTTCCTCGACTAATAGCATGACCAATACAGCCTCCACGACCATGGAATAGAGTAACCTTTATTCCATAATCATTGCAAGCAACTACAACATCCTCCTGAGCTTTTTAAAGTTCCCAAGTAGCACTAAAGCAACCAACATCTTTACCAGAATCAGAATATCCAACCATAATCTACACATACAATTTATAATACTATCAGAATATCTCTCTTTAGGGTTGTTTAATTAGCATTGTGAAACGACAAAGGCGATGCATGCCCAAGCACTGATCATGTCGAAGTTTTTTTAGGGTTTGCTCTTTGGAGAGTGAGGGAGCGCGTAGAAGAGTAGCTAGAGGGACACAATAAATATTAAAAAATAGCAGACAATCTTCTAAACCATCTTAGAATGACAATTTTCTAAGGCGGCTTTTGTATAACCGTCGTAGAATGATTATATTTATTTGCAGAAATGCTATCGCGTTCTTTCAAAGACGGTTTTTTATCAACCGATGTAAAATTAATGTCGTAAAAACTAACTTTTCTAGTAGTGTTGGTCTTGTATTTTTTCACTACTAAAAAAATAGCTTTCTACATCGCCCAATTAACATCGGTTATAGCTAAAACCGATGTTAACGAAAGCGCGGTGACATTTTTGTAAATAAGTAGACTTAATTAACATCGGTTTTGGAAAAACTGATGTTAGTATGCCGTTGTAAACATCGGTTTTGTAAAAACCGATGTTATCGAGTCGATGTTAACATCGATTTTATTATAACCGATGTTACGTAGTGGATGTTAACATCGGTTATTTTTAAAAAACCGATGTTGTTATCATTATAAATTAAACTTCTGAAATTGCCCAACCCGCGCGCTTGAACCCTATCGCTCTTCTTCTTTCTCCTTGCGCTTGAACCCTATCGTTCTTCTTCTTTCTCCTTGTGTCAAAGTCGCCTGCGCTTCCGTGACTGCAACCACATTCTGGAGATCGTGTTTGTGGAGATCGTTTTTGCCACTTATCCATTGAGGTACGTCCTTTCATTTTAACATTAGGCGTTCGTCGTTTTAACATTAGGCGTTCGTCGTTTTAACCCAGGGCTTTATTGTTGTTTCTCCTTCTGCCTGAGTTCGTGTTTGTCGCAAACTGGGCTGCGCTTCCGTGATTGCAACCACATTGTCGAGTTTGCGTTTGTGGAGTTCGTGTATGCGCTTCCATCGAAGGTATGTCTCTGTTGTATGTTAATGATGAAAATCCATTGTTCAATGGTCTATCTCTGTTGTGATGTTTCGAAACCCTAGTTAGGCACAAAGGGTTAATCGTAACTGAATGTGTAGTGATTTAGGACCATATGTAACTGCCTTAACCAGTTATTGCAGAATAAATTATGGAGTAACAGCAGGGGGGTTAGGCAGTTTTTAGTGGGTTTTCAGGAAGGGAGACATGAGGCTATCAAATTTACATAGAGGGTTTCAAGGACAAAGCTTTGATTTACACAGAGGGTTTCAGGGACAAAGCTTTGATTTACATATTGAATTTCATCCAAATTTTTGACAAGTCATTGTTACTTCCATGAATATTGATATTGTATCATGCTTAATTATATGCATTTGCTTATTCTGATCATTGTGTGTTGTGTGATTATTTCTTCCATGCAGGTACATGATTCCTATTTGTTGTGAGAGTGAAATGATGGGCAGCAACACCAACTGAGGTGAGTTTATATTTCCTTTTTTTTGTCTTTATCTTTGTTAGTTTGTTATATATTTTTTATTTTATATGTTTGAGTTTTAAATGTGTAAAAAATAGAAATAGAAAGGTCTGCTGATTGCTTAGGAATTCCTTGCTGTTTCATGGAATTCCTTTTGAACCTCAAAAGGTGCTTATGATGGCCTTTGGTTAAATTTCTGATTATATGTATTGGGGTCCTTGTGCTGGGTTATTGTTGGGTTTGTTTTGCTTTTTGGAAGGTGGCACTTTTGTGTCTTGTATCTTTTATTTTCAGTACCTGTGGTACTGTTCTATTTAATATTTTTTTTGAACTGCAAAGATAATTTATATTGATAATTAGAAGTACCAGTGGTACTACAGATTACAAAGAGACATTACATCAGAAAATAGCCATATAGGCACCCAACAAAATACAGCATATAAAACCAGCCCTTCCTAATTGCGTTAAATAAATACTAAAGACATTGCTGAGGACCACTGTGTAAAAGAGACAGTGAAGTCCTTTTCCCACCCCTTCAGCCAGGTCCACATAAGGAAAAGAGTGGTGTCTACCAATTTAGAGATATCAAAGGATTGGTTTTGAAAAATTATATCATTCCTGACTTTCCAGATTGAGTTTGTGGCTGCCAGCCACCAAATTTTCCATCTTCTACCAACAGCCTGTGTTCCTACAGTAGGAGCATGTTGGACAAAATTATCCATTGGTCTACAATGGATGGTTCTGTGTTCCTTCACCCAAGATAGGAATTCCCACCACAGAGGTTGAATTTTTTCACAGGTGAAAAATAAATGGGGAGCAGACTCAGGCTTGCTATGGCAAAAAGGGCATAGATCATTATTAATTAGAATTTGCCTCTTGGCTAGGTTGTCCTTAGTAGGAAGTCTATCCCATAACAACCTCTAGGCAAAGGATCCCATATCAGCCACTATATGATTTCTTTGAGAGGAAATTGAGTACAAATCTGGAAATTGATCTTTGAGTGGAATTCCATCCTCAGCCCAGGCATCTTCCCAGAACAAAATTTGATCACCCCTACCCATCTTCCAGCAGAATTGTTTAGAGACAGCAGTCATATTATGATCTTGATTGAGTGCCTTTAGGTCAGCCCACCAGGTGGAGAAATGCTGTTTATGAGGCCCCTGATCCAATCCTCTCTAGCCCTGATATTTAGAAATCAGGATCCTATTCCACAGCTGTTCTGGTTGGTGAAACATGCACCATTTCCACTTGATTAGTAGAGAATTATTTTAAATTCTAAAATCTTTGATCCCCAATCCTCCTGCATCTCTAGAAGCACAACATTGTGTCCAAGATACCCATGCAATCTTCTTCTATTTAATATTAATATACATATTTTTGCCTTCCAAAAAAAAAGGATAATCCAGTTGTCTGCAATGCAGGATATTAGCTGCTTCTAGAGCCCAATTGACTCCACCACCTATAATCCCAAACTGAGTTTTGCCAAAATTAATGTTTACACCAGAAGCTAATTCAAATTCTCTTAGTAAAGCCTTTAGAAGTAGAACATATTTTAACATATCAAACTTTTTAAAAGTAGAACACATTCTGGAACTTAAATGAAATAAAAAGGTTAAAAAGGAAAGACCAATAGAAAACATAATATAAACGGAAGCATGAGCTATATAAGCAAGCTGAAAAAAAAACCTGGACAAGGAAGCATTTCAAACTTTACAGTGACTGGGTAATTAGGTTAATGGGTGGACAGGCGCTATCATTCTTTGAATGCCATCATCTACCTTTAATGATTCACATCTAAATTGGTTCCTGTTTAATTAAATTAATTAGTTATTGCTTTAGTTTGACTGGATAGAAGTATGATATGTATTCTTAAAAAATTGTCAATGAGTTGTTTGATAGAATGACTGAAAAAGGCTTTAAATACACTCTCAGTATAATGTCTTTTGAGAGTCAATGTATCACCATGAAGTGAGAGTCATATTGTTGATAAAAGGCTTTAAATACACTGTGGCTAATTTCTGTATGGTTTTTTTTAGGGCTATCATTTACTACTGCTAATTGGTGTTGCTGTGGAAGCGCTTTGATTATATCTTTGAAGCCTCAAAGTCAGGTATTTATATCTTTGATTCGAAAACTAATTTGAAATTGTTGTTGTATGCATTACTGGTATATTTGTAACTTATGCTATGCCTGTCTACATGACCTTTCTTTCATTGGACTGATATCTTTGAAGTATTTACTGTGATTTAAACTCTCAGAACTTGTTCATTATAGTGTTGAATGTTTTTGTAATTTTATCTGTTGCCCTTCTCTATATATATGTTGTGACTGCCACTGCCCTTCTCTCTCTCTTGTATTATCTTTTTTTTTATCAACAAAATTATAATTTGTATTAATAACTGTGAGTACCAGAGGTACTAAATATACAAGGTAGAAACCAGCAGACTAGCAGAACCATAGGTCCTACGAATCAGGTGCCAATCTAAATAGAATACAATAACCCTGCACTGCTACCCTAATAAAAAAATGTTGTTGATAAATTACTAGACCAATAGTTGTAGGGCTGGGCAAAGCCTTTCTCCAGCTGTCTTGTCCGCAAATTCCCTTTTTTTTTGCTCAGCAAAATTAGATATTATATATATTGAAAACTACCAGTGGTACTAAGATTACATTGGTAGATATAAATGTGCATTTGGTTGCTGTTTTATAACAGAACCACTTACAACAAGCTAATTGATACATAGATTCTGAATCCTCTACAACCTATTTACTAAACACTTCCTTTAGGTTGGAGGACCACTGATTAAAATGTGTTCCAAAGTCTGTCTCCATATTTCTAAATGGGCAGCCTCCTCCTCTACATCTCCACAAAATGGGCACTGTACCTCATTTATCACAACTTGCCGCCTTCTAAGATTCATCCTAGTTGGAAGTCTGTCCCTAATTATCCTCCAAGCAAAAACCAATGATTTACTTGGTATTTTGAGCTTCCAAATGTCCACAAAGTCCAAATTCTGATTAGCTCCCATCTGTGCTTCCCATATCAAGTCATATCCGCTTTTTGTTGAGTAGTATCCAGTTTGATCATGCTTCCAGCTCCACCTATCCTCCCTATTTGGCTGAATCTGCTGCTGTGATAGTTCTCCAAGGAAATTATCTGCCATTTGAATTTCACTATCAAAAAGAGCCCTCCTCCAAGATAGCTTCCACTCCCATCCGCCGTTGGTGTTATTCCCCATATTCATAATGATTTGTTTCTGTTGATCAGAAATTCGGTACAGCCTTGGATATTTGTCCATTAATGGTATAGCATTATGTGTCCAAGGGTCCTCCCAAAATCTTAAATTCTCCCCAACTCCCACCTTCCAATTTCTTTCCGTTTTGACTACCTAGTTCTGTTGTTGCTGCTGACTTGATAGCAGGTCCCTCCACCAAATAGAGTCTTGGCTTCCTCTAATGCTTTCCTCCAATGCCCTCCAGCCTCCATACTTTGATATGAGTATTTTTGCCCAAGGTTCCTCTTGCTTGTGAAATAAGTCCCAGCACCATTTGGCCAGCAAAGCTGACTTAAAGGTCTTAAGGTCTTTAATACCGAGACCCCCTTTATCTTTTGGTTGGCATACTTCCTTCCAGCTCACCCAAGCAATTTTCCTCTGCTCCATACCTCTTCCCCATAAGAATTGTCTCCTCCGCAAATTCCCTTTAGTTGGGATTGTATCTTTGTATCTTTACTAAGACTATGAACTCTGCAGATTATCAACCCCTTCCATTCGCTGCAAGAGTTCCAATATGCTTCCAGCTTTTATCTTAGCTCTATCAGTTCCATTTTCTGACAACTCCTGCAGTGCTGCTTCTGCACCATGTTCTTTCGCTAGTTTTAATTGCAGTGGATCTCCGGTGCATAGTGACCACAAGACAGCAGCAGCATTCTCTCGATTGCGTGGAGAGCCGGTTCGTATAACCTCAACAAGAATATGAATTGGCTTGGTTCTTCAACACAAGTGTCTACTGTCCTGTATGCACAAGACAGCAGCAGCATCATCCTGTATGCAGCAGCAGCAGCATCCTGTATGCACAAGTGTCTGTTGTGTCTTGGGGCAGGTTCTTCAACACACACACAGAAACACATACACACACATAAACACACACACACACAGTAACAAACACACACAGCCACACACACACACACAGAGAAACACACACACACAGACAGAAACACAGACACACACACACACACACAGCCACACACCCACACACACACACAGCCACACACACAGAAACACACACACACACACAGAAACACACATACACACACAGACAGAAACACACACACACACACAGCCACACACCCCCACACACACACACAGAAACACACACATACACACACACAGCCACACACAGCCACACACACACACACACACACACACACACATACACAGAAACACACATACACACACACACAGAGAAAAACACACACACACACACACACACACACACACACAGAGAAACACACACACACACACACACACACACACACACACACACACACACACACATATACACACACAAAAACACACACACATAGAAACACACACACACAGAAACACACACACAGACACAGACACACACACACACACAGACACACACACAAACACACACACATAGACCCTCATTAGCCCTGTCAGTCCTTCAGCCACTAAGTCAAAGAGTAATGGAGCCAAAGGGTCTCCTTATCTCAACCCTCATGATACACACAGACCCTCATGATACACACACACACACACATATACCCAACTACAATATTAAAGCATAAGCACCCTTCAAACCCAGCATTTGAAATTAGTTACATAAACAACTGCTGATGTCTATATTTGTCTGTAATTGAATTTGACCTTTTGTATGTTCTTGTATGTGATCAGTGTAATTTGCTATATAAACAACTGTTGTTCATGGTGAGTGAACCTTAGATTCCCGTTTGAGACTGAATGCAATGACTCTTGCGGACAGTTTGCATTAGCCATTGTATTTAGTCTTGAATTGTCCGTTTGGACAGTTTGGGGAGACTGGTATTTTTATGTTAGATTCATTCGTGAAGGTTATTATTATTTTCATTAATTTGATTAAACTTCGGTTCAATGCATTTCAAGTTGTTCTCCGAGTGCATACTTGATTATCGAGAAATTCATTTGACCGATGTCATGTCGTGTACTTGGAGACCAATGCGAAATGCTGCCGAAATTTAGTCAAATTTTTGTAAATAATGGTAACCTTGACGATTGAAGCTAACATAAAAGACATTTTTCCTAAATGGGATAGGGCCACACCTATAAATAAAAAAGTGAGATTTTCATGCATGGAATTGCGTAGATGGATCGAAGTTGGATGAATGAAAGTCGCATGAGCCCAGAATATGAGGATGGCGTCGAAAAGTTCTTGCAATTTGCTACAGAAAGAGGTCGACCGAATGAAGATGGAAAATATTATTGTCCTTGCATCAACTGTTTAAATGGAAGATGACAATTACTCGATGACATACAGGACCATCTATTGTGTGATGGGATTAAGAAGAATTACACAACGTGGATATGGCATGGTGAAGTGACAGACATGCAGAGTGGGTCCCAATCTGAACCGTTTGATGTAGAAATGGGAGATCGGTTAGAGGACATGATTCGTGACCTTGGACATGAGTCTTTCCAGCAAGCGCACGCCCCTGTGTATGAAGGATTGCAGAGTGATTCTAAGAAGCCTTTGTATGTAGGCTACAAGAATTCCTTAACCCTGTTGTCTACTGTGTTAAGTCTGGTTAATGTGAAGGCCAGGTATGGGTGGAGTGACAAAAGTTTCACCTCACTGCTTGAGGTAGTGCACAATCTGCTTCCAGAGGACAACACATTGCCTAAAAGTTACTATAAGGCGAAAAAGATATTGTGTCTGATGGGTATGGAGTATCAGAAGATTCATGCTTGCCCCAATGATTTCATATTGTACAGGCATGAATTCCAAGAAATGTCCAAATGCCCTATCTGTGGGACTTCACGGTACAAAGTCAAGGATGAAGAGGAAAGCAATTCTGATGAAAACTCCAACAAGGGCCCCCCAGCGAAGGTTTTGTGGTATCTTCCAATCATTTCAAGGTTTAAGTGTCTCTTTGCTAACGAGGACGACGCAAAAGACCTTACATGGCATGCAAATGGAAGGATTTCTGATGGAATGGTCCGTCATCCGGCTGATTGCTCCCAGTGGAAGAAGATTGATGGTTTGTATCCGGATTTCGGGAATGAGCCAAGAAATCTTAGACTTGGACTAGCCAGTGATGGAATGAATCCATATGGCACCTTAAGCACTCAACACAGTTCATGGCCAGTTCTGCTAGTAATTTACAATTTGCCTCCTTGGTTGTGCATGAAGCGAAAATACATGATGTTGTCTATGATGATATCGGGCCCAAGACAACCAGGAAATGACATTGATGTTTATCTAAGTCCGTTAGTTGAATATCTGAGAAAGTTGTGGGACGAGGGGGTTGTAGTGTTTGATGTGTTTCGCAAGGAGACGTTTGAAATGCGTGCAATATTTTTTTGTACCATTAATGACTTTCCAGCATATGGGAATCTCAGCGGTTACAGTGTTAAGGGTCATCATGCATGCCCCATCTGTGAAGAAAATACAAGTTACATACAACTTCAACATGGGAGAAAAACAGTCTACAGTAGGCATCGCCGCTTTCTAACACCCAATCATCCTTACAGACGACTGAGAAAAGCTTTTAATGGAAGTCAAGAGCATGATATTGCGCCGATACCGTTGACTGGTGAGCAGGTATATCAGCGGGTTGAACACCTGAATACTGTATTTGGGAAGACCCAAAAGAAGGATAAAAGTCAGAGTTGCATATGGAAGAAGAGGTCCATTTTCTTTGATCTTCCGTACTGGTGTGATCTTAACGTTAGACATTGTATTGATGTTATGCATGTGGAGAAAAATTTATGTGATAGTGTGATTGGGACGCTCCTTAACATTCAAGGCAAGACGAAGGATGGCTTGAATACCCGTCAAGATCTAGCTAATATGGGTATACGATCACAATTGCATCCAAGGTCTGATGGGAAGAAAATTTACTTGCCCCCAGCCTGCCATACTTTGTCCAAGAAGTAGAAGATAAGTTTTTGTTAGTGTCTTCGTCGGGTGAAGGTTCCACAAGGATACTCTTCAAATATTAAGAGCCTTGTGCAGTTGAAGGAGCTTAAGCTTGTAGGGTTAAAGTCTCACGATTGTCACGTGCTCATGCAACAATTGTTAGCCGTGGCTATACGAGACATCTTTCCAAACAAAGTCAGGTTAACGATAACTCGCCTGTGCTTTTTCTTCTATTCTATATGTAGCAAAGTCATTGATCCAGTCATGTTTGATGAGTTGGAAAATGAGGCCGCAATTATACTGTGCCAGTTGGAGATGTATTTTCCCCCTGCTTTCTTTGACATCATGATTCACTTGATTGTGCATCTGGTCAGAGAAATCAAATGTTGTGGTCCTGTTTATCTACGATGGATGTACCCGGTTGAGCGGTACATGAAGATCTTAAAAGGGTATACAAAGAATCTATATCGTCCAGAAGCATATATTGTTGACAGGTACATTGCAGAAGAAGCCATTGAATTTTGTTCATAATACTTAGAGAAGGCTAAACCTGTTGGGCTTCCTGAGTCTCGGCATGATGACAGAGTGGGTGGTAAGGGTTCAAGAGGACTGCAGGTGATCACTCCAAGTGTAGAAGATTTGTTACAAGCTCACTTGTATGTCTTGAACAACAGTAATGAAGTTTTGTCATACATAGTTAAGCATGAAGCTTTAGTCAAACAGAATAATCCAAAAATGTCAAAGAATTGGGTGTTGAAAAAGCATAACAAGAATTTCTGTGATTGGTTTAAAGATACAATCTTTGCAGATTAGAATGCTTCAGAAACATTAAGAAAACTAGCAGATGGGCCTAAAAGAAATGTTATAACCTGGCAAGGATACGACATAAACAGGTATTCATTTTACACAAAAGCACAAGATGACAAAAGTACAATGCAGAACAGTGGGGTCACCCTAAGGGCTGAATCTCAACACTTTGCAAGTGTCAATGATGTCAATCCCTGTGTAGCTTCCATCCCTTACTTTGGGTTCATTGATGAAATTTGGGAGCTTAATTATGTGAAATTTATAGTATGTGTTTTCAAATGTAAATGGGTTGACAGCAACACCGGTGTGCGCACCGATAATATAAGATTTACCCTGGTAGATCTAAAGAAACTTGGTTACCACAATGACCCTTTCATCATGGCAGAACAAGCTAGACAAGTATTTTACGTGCAAGACCCTTGTGATGAAAGGTGGTGCGTGGTTCTGCAGGGCAAAACAGTTGGTGTTAATGTAGAAGATGATGATTCATACATGGACACCTATGTTAGTCCTTTGACCGCTCAAATCACTGGTAATGTTGTCAGAGAAGAAGTTGACGACGTTCATGCTAATCAAAATGATCATGATGAAGGAGAATTGATTAACATCGTCTAATGTAATTTTCTGCAGAGATAGAGGTCACCAAACCAAGTAAGTGACAACTACATTTTTCTCTGATTGAGGCATCGGTTTTTTGTTTCAATTTGCCTCCTTAGGACTTCATCCAGCTCATGTTTGTCGCCAGTTTCATCATCCACCACCTTTTTCTTCTCTGGCTTCTCACGTTCATTGTTGTTAAACCCATATTTATGCTCTCTTCCCTTCATGTCTTGTTTTATCACTACTTTAGTGGAATCTCCCATCTTCAACATAGTTCAATCTCCAGTCTCATTCTCCAATGACACACTTTGATGGTCTGTATCTCTTTTCTTCGTATGTTCTAGTGCTTCAGCTTCAGAATGCATAAAGCAATCAAAATTTTCCAATGATCACCAAAGGCTTCTGCATCATCATTGACACTCTCCACCCTCTTTAGTTTATGCTTCTGTGTTTTCTTCCGTGCCTCCTTGTTATAAATCTCAGCTTTATTCGAGGTTGCACTAGAACGATCACCACCAATTTGTGCTTCTTCCTCGTCTATTAGGTCAATATCTTTCCTTTCAACTTTTGTTTTGTAAATTACAGTGTAGTTTACAAAAGCAAAGGTGAAATGAAAGATATTGAGCTGGTAGAAGAGGAACAGGCACGAATTGTTGCTGATCCTTCTAGTGGGACCTCCAATAAATCTGAGAATTATAAGGAGGAAGCATGGAAGAAAACACAGAAGCATAAACCAAAGAGGGTGGAGAGTGTCAACGCTGATGCAGAAGCCTTTGGTGATGACTGGAAAATTCTGATTGCTCTATGCATTGTGAAGCTAAAGCAGTAGAACATACGAAGAAAAGAGATACAGGCCATCAAAGTGTGTCATTGGACAATAAGACAGGAGATTCAACTATGCTGAAAATGGGAGATTCAGCTAAAGTTGTGATAAAACAAGACATGAAGGGAAGAAGGCATAAATATGGGTTTAACAACAATGAACGTGAGAAGGCACAGAAGAAAAGGGTGGTGGATGATGAAACTGTCGACAAACATCAGCTGGATGAAGTCCTATGAAGATCCTCCTCATTCTCAAAGAGGGGAACGAGCAACAATTTGAAGGTTGTACATTCAGGAACTAAAGAATTCAAAATAGCTAGTAATAAAAGGGATTTGTTTTTGGGATTTTCTGAGCACCAAGAGCGGCTACGCAAGAAGTTTGCACTTGAGGAGGGAAGGATATTTGCAGCTAATGAACAAGTTTCTTAACTATTTGTCCTTAAGATTTTACTGTTTCTTTTTGCTAATATGTAAATATAAATGGTATAAGGGTATTCCGTAAAAACATGGTCTATATTTACTTCTAAGATTGTTAGGGGTAAAAATGACCATGTCCCTATGGCATAGCCTTATATTATTTATATTTACATATAAGAAAAAAAAACAGTAAAATCTGAAGGACAAATAGTTAAGAAAGTTGTTCATTAGCTGCAAATATCCTTCCCTCCTCAAGTGCAAGCTTCTTGCGTAGCCGCTCTTGGTGCTCAGAAAATCCCAAAAACAAATCCCTCTTATTACTAGCTATTTTGAATTCTTTAGTTCCTGAATGTACAACCTTCAAATTGTTGCTCGTTCCCCTCTTTCTTTTCTGCAAAAATGAAAATCAAATGCTGTCAAAACATGGATAAAGTCCTAAGAAAATCAATATCAAAGAAAACATGGATGAAATCACAATTAAAAAGCACAACTACCTATCTTTCAGAGTCCTTTGGTTAATTTGTATTGTCTCCTTATGTGGTGGGGTTTTGTTTAATAATATTATACTTTTGCCTTCCAAAAAAAACTTATGACTGATCATCTTTCCATTAATCCAATTTTGTATGTTATTGTATAAAAGATCATGGGTTCTCCACCTGCCTCCACTCCTCCTCCTCCTCATCCTCCTCCTCCTCCTCCTCATTTTCCTCCTCGTCCTCCTCCTACTTCGGACGCATCGGCTTCGACGTCTGCCGTGAAGCGGACACACAAAGCCTCACGTGTACGATCGTTGTCCACTAGACCACCTGGTGTTGAGAGACCAATGGTGCATGTTGATCCTGCTACAGGGAAAGCCGACGGTCCTCACAAGAAGAAATTAAGAACATATTTGGGGATTGTGGCACATGATAAGGTGGACATCACCTACGAGAACTGGAAGGAGGTCCCTACTGCTCAGAAGGACCTGATTTGGGAGGATATTCAGGTATTTCTCTTTTCTTATTTGATTGTGTGTAATTAATAGCCAAAAAAATTTCATTATTGTAACAAATAAACTTTGTTTCATGTTGTCAGGTGGAATTTGATATCCCAGAGGCTTCTGACAGTACGACGAAAAGGAAGTTACTACAGACCGTGGGGGAGAGATAGAGGCAGTTTAAATCAGACCTCACGAGGAAATGGGCCCTTGCAGCCGATCAGGACGGTGTCGAGGACACTGTCTGTGACAAATACGACATCAGCAAGGAAAAGTGGGCCCAGTTTTGCCAGACTCGCAGAGACCCTTCTTAGGAGGTATGTTACTTTGCCATTTAAGTTGTTTTTCATATTAAACATGATGTTGTTATACTTCATTCTACCTATTTCAAAAATTATTGTTTAATTTTCTAGGATGTGCGCATCAAGGCACAAGTCATCCAGAAGCAGAATACTGCCCCTCACGTTTTGTCTCGTGGGGGTTATGATTATTTGGAGCAGAAGCTCCTGGCTGAGAAGACCAAGAAGAAGCTGCAGGAAGTTGCACAGTCAGGAAGCATTGATGGCGTCATCGACCCTCCATCCCCGATCAAACGCCACGTGAAGTGGAAGATGGCCCGCACGAAGAAGACAGGAGAGATGACGACTGAGGCCGCAAAGGAAATCGCTGAGAAGATTGTAAGTCATTTTCAACTAACCATTACAATTATGTTTTAATATTTTGAGAATGCCATGTACCACTGTGTGTTTTCTGTGCAGGATTCTTTTGAGGAGCAGGCCACACAGGGATCGTTCGTCCCCCATGGACGTCAGGATGTTCTGGCCGCTGCTATTGGACGTCCAGAGCACCCTGGACGTGTCCATGCTGCTGGAGCCGGTGTCACCATCAAGCAATACTTTGGATCGGCTCCACGGACGTCCCGCAGCGCTTCCTCCCTGCCTCCTAACGAATTACAGCAGCTGACTCAGCAGATCAGGGACCAGCTAGAGGAGTCCATCACAGAGAAAGTGACAAGGCAGGTCATGGCATCCTTCAGTCAGCTTCAGTCACAGATGCAATCTCAGGCACCTCCTGAGCCTCTGGTTGGTCCTGGTCCCTCCGGTACTCGGGTGAGCACAAAGGGGAGTTGTGTTGATCCCTCAGGAAACGATCCTGAGACGGGTGACTTTGACAGGTGCGGCTTGTACATAGAAGCAGATCCTGCCCGCCTGGTTGCCGTGGGGAGAGTTTATGAGGGATCCACTCTTGTTCATAACACTCCTTTGTTGCCTGGCCAAGTAAAGGTGAGTGTGGACGAGGTTAAAGATGTAGATGCTCCAGTTCCTGTACCCATTGCTGAGGTTTCCTTAGTGGGGCAGGCACTTCACACCTTCCTTGCTTGGCCGACACATCTGATCAAGTCTTTATCACACCAGGTACTTATTGTCCTTACTATATGTTTCTTCTTTTTAAATTAATTCATTAAGTGTGCCTCAAATTTGGCTATTTAACTTTGTTTCATGAACAGGTAGTTGTGTCTCCGCCAAAACCACCTCCGAAGCCCGATCCGGAGGTCGATGATCCGCTTTATCTGATGACATTGACCATCTCAGAGCTTTTCTTGAGGCCTTATCAGGTTAGATGGGATGCCACCGTGTTCGGGGTCGTTAATCCAGATTTCCCCCTGTACATAAAGCACGAAAACCTCTCCGAAATCGCACACGGTGGTCAATGTCTCAGCATATCAGTGTTACAGTTGTGGATTCTGTAAGTCTTTATATAAAAGGCTTTTATTTACCTAAGTTATGGCTTTCAATTCATAAATATTTAACTTTGACTTAACATAAATAGTCATCTCACTCAAACATGTATGCGAGCGGGGAATTCTGATATCTATGGATTCCTTGAGCCTCAGTCCATTCAGAGGTCTGAGCAATCGCAGTTTGAATCTGAAAGTTACATAAAAAGTTGGATGCAGAGTTCACAACGCGATGTGTATCTTGGACCCTACCTAAATGGGTAAGTCACAAAATAACAAAATTTAATTAATGTTTACTAATGTACTAACCCATTTTAGGTTCCACTGCAGTGGACATTGGCAGATGGTGGTCATCCTGCCCAAGGAACACTTAGTTGTCTGGTTTTGTTCATTGCATAACAGGCCAGACAACTACCTTAAGGGGATTATTAATAGGTTAGTGTTCTTTTCAATATATTTGCATTGTAATACCTCAACGTACAACACTAGTTTTTAATTGTTACTCATATGGAACAGTGCTATCAAGGGTCTTGATGATGCTCCACAGCCTAAATCAAAGGCTCCTGCTAGGTGGATTGTCGTCAAGGTACGTCATTTACATAAAACTTCCACTTATATATATTTCTTTATGTGTTTGTACACTAGTTGTTTAATTAATATCCAAATTTCTTTATGTATTTAGTGTAATAGACAAAAAGGAACTACTGAGTGCGGCTACTATGTCATGCACTGGATGTCCACCATCATTTTAGAAACTTTTAGAAATAATTGGGAAGCGGTAAGTTTATTTCAAAGAAAATCGATTTATTTATTATTTGTATTACATTATTAACTTAATATGATTTATTTAATCATGCAGTATTTTAACGACCCTAGACCATTGGAGCCTGAGAGATTAAAAGCATTGTGGATCCAGTGGGCACAGTTTTATCTCCGAGTTAGAGATCAGGCGTAGGATTTAGGGACATTTTTTACATTTTCTATGTAACATGAACATTGAATTCATTTGTTGATTGTTCTTTATAATATATAAATCAATTATTTGATGTTTATTATCATTAAAACTGCTTGAAAGCAGAATAAAATGTTTATTAGTTGTGAATTGGGCCTCCTGAAATTACATTTGACAGGTACAATTTTGGGTTTATTGTAAAAATAGAAAGTATATATATAAAAAAATATTTGAAAACAACATCGATTATTAATAAAAACCGATGTTAATATCATAACCAGCATCGGTTATAATAGAAAACCGATGTTAACGTTTGTATATTAACATCGGTTTTTTGTGTATAACCAATGTCAGCATTTGTATTTTAACATCGGTTATCTGTAGATAACCGATGTCAACTAGTCTACATTAACATCGGTTAATTATAAATAACCGATGTGAATATTTGAATATTAACATCGGTTATTTATAATTAACCGATGTTATACACAAAGAACTACACCAAATAAGTGTATGCATCATCAACGTTGACATCGGTTTTCTAGAAAAACCGATGTTAATGGCATATATTAATATCGGTTTTTCTAGAAAACCTATGTTAAACTAACATATTAACATCGGTTTTAGTGGAAAACTGATGTCAACGTTCATCATTCGTACACTTTTTTTGCTGTTGTTCATTGTGTTTAACATCGGTTATTTAGGGAACCGATGTTGTCATATGTATGTTAACATCGGTTCTCCAAAACCGATGTTAACATTCATACATTCAACATCGTCACTTTCAACATCAATTTTAGAACCAATGTAGAATGTTCTAAATAACCGATGTTGAAAGTGTATTTTCTAATAGTGTTTACTTAACATGTATTTTGTTATTTGCATATTTGATTTATACTTTATGTTTCCATGTAAACTATTTTTTGTTTCCATTTATGATTTATCCTTCCATTTTTATGCTGACTTGCAAAACCTGGGGCTGTTGTAGTTTAGGGTTTGGATTCGGAAGTGGATTCTCAGACTCTCTCACAATCGACAAAGCTTATGATATACACTTTCCTCTTGTTTTAATTTTTTTAATTTTTGATATTTTTTTCTTGTTTCTATGGAGATAAGTTTTTAATGCCATTGATTTAATGATTCCTCCTACAGTTTGAGAATTTTGGTTATGTGTTTGACATTGTTCCATGAGGTTATTTTTATTCTATCACATTTTGGTTCTATGTTTGACTTTGTAACGTTGCTTTTATTGCCTAATGTAACTTTTTTTGAGGCTTTAGTGTTCAACACTTGAACCTATTTTGGAGATAGTTGTATTATACTTATACTTATTTGTTTAGTCTAACATGGAATTTGTAATTATGAATTTGATCATTTGAATTTTCTATCATGCCTCCAAGCTCCAAGTTCTTTTTGAGGAAAATCAGCAGTATATAGTAGAATTTTGTGAGTAAAAACTTTGAAGGTTTTGCTCTTTTAGCTAATGAGGTAACTCCTTAATTGGATTATTCTTTAAAATTTATTGTTTTGTACAATTATTGAAAGAAGGTGCTTTACTTAAACTTGAAAAAAAGGGACAAATGATACTCTATTATTTTATTTGATTGTAACTTGACTTGAAAATCCTAAGCTTGTAACTTTAATATTACTATTTCTGTACTCTATTAATAGTCAGAATGTATATCCTATTATTTAAGCTGATTGGGAAGTCTATTTTAAATTTAATACAATCAATTAATTTGTTCGTTGATGAGTTAGTTAATTTTCTAACTCTAATTGGTAGGTATTGGTTAAGTTTGGGGAATAAGGGCTACTGTTTTGTACTTTTGTTGAAGCTTATATGGCATATTCAATTAAATATGTTTTATGTAGCGAGAAGACCTTCAACTCAAAATGTTTCTATATTATATTGTTGAAAATCCTGAGCTTGTAACTTTGATACATATTTAGTTCTTCACTGATAAAAATATATCATTTTTATAGTATATTTTTGGCCTTTTGCCTATACCCGCATTAACCCTCCTCCTCAACCCGGAACCATCCTAAACTATAATTGCCCAAATCGAGCATTTATTAGAAGGGTTCAGGTCTAAAAATAATAACTTGTTGGTTCAATCAAATTGGTCCTTTTGGACCCGAACCCGACCGATTTAATCCATTGATCACCCCTAATTAATATTCTTTATTTATCAATTATTTTCATATAAATTTAAGTGCGGGAAATCGATACATATATGAATATTTGGGTGCCCAATAGACACAGGTATGTATTAAATTTACTATGAACCATTAATCATAACTTTAACTGTTATGATTATTTTTCCCCGTACTTTATTTCAAATATAACAATTAATCTGATCTTCAGCCAATTATTGATACAACAAAAATAGTAATTAATAATTTAAAAATAATTATATACTTTATGATACATAATTGATATCTAGCACAAATTTTTTATTACTTTTAGTTCATAATTCCTAATTCTTTTTTTTAAAATTATATATTAAAAATTTAATAGCATGGTCCACAAATTAACATATATGTTGTGTATGACATGGATCTTAAATGTTAATCTACACTTATCAATATGTGGAAAAGTTCCTAAAAGCTAATTATTTTATTTGCTCTTTAGAAATGTCCTAATTATGTTATAAGGTCGTCCAATATCCTTAAGAATTTCTAGAACCAAAATACTCCTTATATATAATAATAATATCATAAATGTTTTTTTTTACTAATTACATTAAAGAAGAAAATAAGAAGACAATGATTACATTTAGAAGATGAGTCAAGAATGATATACCTAAAGTTAAACCACAAAAATTATTTACTTTGATATCTTCTAATTGAATTTTTTGAACACATTGCTAAATTTAGTTGTAAGCATTATTATCACAATTTCAGATAAAACAAAAATCAACATTACCTTTCCACACTCTCATAATCGATGCAAATTTTATGGGGGCATGAATCTCTATATTAAGAGCCTTAGATGGAGAGGAGTCTACCGAAGCTAGAACAACTGCTACAATAGTATCATCACTCTTCTTTAATGGATTTGTATATACTAAAGCATCATCTTCTCCAACCTATGCAATGCCATTGCTCATGATCAACTTAGGAGATGTTACACCAACAAAGTTATCCTATTGAGGTTATGCAACTTCTTTTGAATTCTCCTTAACTACATGATCAAGCATATAATTGAAATAATCCAATATTTAATATCAATGGATAAAAACATGTAGAATTATACTACCATTCTACATGTTTTTATCCATTGACATTGGATATTGGATATTTTAATTATGCTTGATCAAGTGGTTAAAAAGAATTCAGAAGAAGTTGCATAGCCTTAATATGATAATTTTTGTATGGATTATAAGAGTAGAGAGGTAATGTTATTTTTGTTTTATCTGAAACTGTGATAATAATGCTTACAATTGAATTTGGAAATTTGTCCAAGAAATTTCAGCTAGAAGATTTCGAAGTAAATAATTTTTGTGGGGTAATTTACGAGTTATAGAATATATGATAAGATATTATATCAGTATTTTTAGCCTAACTAATCAGTTTGTATTTGATAGAATATATTATCAGAATATAAGATAAGATATTCTATCATTATTCTTAATTTATCTTTAAGCTTGTAATCCTTTATATAAGCTAATGATGCTTAACGAAAGAGGAGAGAAAAATATTCTTTCCGTCATCTCTTGAGCTAGCTTTTGGGGTTGAGTTAGGCCTCTCACATTATTCATTCTAAGATGGTATCAGAGCTTATAATGTGAAAGGCCTAACTCAACCCCAAAAGCTAGCTCAAGGGATGAGGGAAAGAATATTTTTCTCTCCCCTTTCGTTAAGCATCATTAGCTTATATAAAGGATTACAAGCTTAAAGATAAACTAAGAATAATGATAGAATATCTTATCTTATATTCTGATAATATATTCTATCAAATACAAACTGATTAGCTAGGCTAAGAATACTGATCGAATATCTTATCATATATTCTATCATACCCCGCAGTCGAAGCGAGAGATCGACGAACACGAACACTGAGACTATCTCGAACTGGACCCAAGACCACCATCACTAATTTTTTTTTCCAGAATTCTTGTGATATCCAAACGGCTTCCCACGTTGTTGTTGGTCTGAATGAGAGAAATTTGAGTCATAAATGGATTGTGAGGCAGCCAACATTGCCGATCCGGCTTCCTCAAGTGTGAGCATCGATCGAGCCTGATAAAACGGAGGTTGATGATCACTCTGCTGAATTAACGTCCCTACACCTCGATATGCACTTGTGAGACCCGAAACAAGTTGAATGATGAGGTAGCTCTTCGATTGACATTCTCCCTTTCAAGAGTGATGAAGATATGGTTTCTTATATTGGAAACCGCAAGAGACGAATGAAAAAAACTCTTATTGTCCGTCATGGCGGTGAGAAGAAGAAGAAATAAGAGATGGAGGGAAGGTAAGGTAAGGTAAGGGAAGTGATTTGAGAGAGATAAGGTAAGAGAAGAGATTTGAGAGAGACAGCGAGCAAAAAGGCTCACCGGGGTTTGATTCTTGATGTTGGGGATAGCAAGAGCAGTGTGAAAGATAGAGTTTGAGTGAGACATGAAGATGGAGAAGAAAAAGAAAGGGGTTGAACGGCGCTAGGGCCTGTGTGCGAAAGCCAAAGGAAGGCACTAAGACTTGGTGGGTGTTTGTCACCACAAAGCGAGGGCTAGCAGAAGCGTGGTCCCAAGATTAGAACTGACTCTAATAGTATCTTAGAATGAATAATGTGAGAGGCTAAACTCAGCCCCAAAAGCTAGCTCAAGGGGTGAGGGTTGCCCCTCACTTATATATTCTAATGTGGGATTACTTTTAGCCGATGTGGGACTTGGATTATTTCCGGTGTTTGTCACCACAAAGCGAGGACTAGCGGAAGCGTGGTCCCACAATCAGAACGTGCTCTAATACCATCTTAGAATGAATAATGTGAGAAACCTAACTCAACCCCAAAAGCTAGCTCAAGGGATGAGGGAAAGAATATTTTTCTCTCGCCTTTCGTTAAGCATCATTTGCGCTTATATAAATGATTACATGCTTAAAGATAAACTAAGAATAATGATAGAATATCTTATTTTATATTCTGATAATATATTTTATCAAATACAAACTGATTAGCTAGGCTAAAAATACTGATAGAATATCTTATCATATATTCTATCAATATCATTCTTGAATCATCTTCTAAATATGATTATGGTTTTCTTATTTTCTTCTTTAATGTAATTTTTTTTGGGTTTACGTTACAGGTCTCAGTTTTGCGTGGTTCTGGTTGGTTCTCTCTTCTTAACACAAACAAGAAAGAAGTGGTGAGGAAAATAACTAGTAAAACGATTCTTTAAAACATGATATTATCCAGGGCAGATCCTCTGAAATAGATTAGAGCAGTAAAACTTTTATTGGTCAATTTTATTCTTATATCATACACCTAACCTCACCAGATTCATTTAGCCCAATACTCCACAACCATTTTCAATTTACAAACAGTATATCAATATTTCAATATTAATATTTGACCATGAGATCTAGATATCAGTAAGTAAACAATGTATCTTCTGAAATCCAAAACAATTGTAACAACCACAAAATAATTGTAACTTCATATCATAACAACTTTTTTCAAGAAAAATCATAATAGCTACCAATTTGCACAAAAAATTGGTTGTATATATTAGAAAAATCCCTGAACCAACTATCAAAATCAATGCCAGTACACTGTGCCCAAGAGCTTTCATTGATATCTATGCATCCCCAATTGTGTCCTTCATATTTTATATAAACGTGTTAGTTATGAAAAGCAAAATATCCTATTAGTTTTATCAACTTAATGAAAACAAACAGAGTTTATCTAAACATTCTCAAAATTCTTGGAAATAAAACACTAAGAACAAAAGATACTTGAACCTTGCTGCAAGAAAATAAATAACGGTCAGTACATACTAGCAAAACAAACTCACTATATAAAAATAATTTTTTTAAAATATATGCAATGTTAATAATTGAGTAAAAGGGTCTTGATTTTCAATGAGTTGTAATGCATACCATAATTTGTTGAATTGCTACCTAGGTCACACGAAGCCTACAAGTGAAAATATTTAGGTCTATTGGAAATAACTAACAAGAGATTTTATTTGGAAATTCAAAGAAAAATATCAAAAGTATATGATATAATATTTTATTACTAAAGCTAATAATTTCTCTAAACTCATTTTCTGCCCAAACTCCATGTATAATCCCGCCCATATAAGAAAATTTTTCACGTAAACTTCTTCAATTCCATGTATACAGTTGTTATTGTGAAAGATGTGTTCAATGCAAAATGACCAACTTTCCATGTCTTGCATTAAATAAGCGTAACAACTCTAAACCTTTAATGCCTTGGATAACTAATGATCGTGTAATCTCCACTCATCTAAATATGAAGAGTTATGTAATGGCTCTCAATTTTTAATGCCTCATAAAACATTGGGAATCAAATAAAGCCTTTAGAATTCTCTCCCAACTCTTCATATTTGCAACCCTTTTATTATCTAACATTTGGAATAAGTTTTATGATGATATGATGATGCGCTGCAGTTCATTGAGAATATGTTTGGCCCCGCAAAAATTATTACTCCAGATTACACATTCATGGCACGGGGTATTATACCCATCCTCTATTCATTTTGGGTTCTACTTTGCACAGAAATTTTACACAAACTATTCTATTAGTCTTTTTCTATTCGAATGGCTAAAAGGGTGGCAGAGGTTTCAAAGATAGTGCCTGACACGATTGAATGGAGGTTGTAAGTAAGGCTATATCGTTTATGGTTCATTCCAGACTTTAAAAATTCAAATGACATGAAAAGCAAGGAGATGGTTTTGCTTGATGCAAAGGTACTTGCTCATACCTCCATTCTGCATCTAATAAACGATATTTTAGAGTGAAAACTATTTTGTTAATTATTTTTTTAATGGTTTTGCAAGGTGACAAGATTCATGTGCATATGTGAAAAAATCACTAATAAAAGATTTCCAAGATGTTATCCAAGAAGATAATGCTTACGTGTTCGAAAATTTATTGGTTGCTCTGAATGATTACAAGTTTAAAACTACCCCACACAAATTCAAATTGAATTTTATGGGTTCAATCAAGTGCAAAGAAGTTCGAGATCATTGAATTTCAAAATTTTCCTTCGATTTCATTTCTTTTACAGATATTCTAGGAAAAACTAGGGGAAGACATATTGCTTAGTAATGTTTAATGGTCATTATAAACTATATCGTCCATAACATGATCCATTTGCTCGGATTTTTGTTAAGTGTTTGTATTTTTTAAAACTGCTGATGTTATCGGACATATATTACTGAAAAGGGTGACATGAAAGAAAATGAAAAGAATGAGAAGAAGAATAAACTGATTGACATTGTTCTTCAGGATTTGGAGTATGTTGATTTCTATTTTCAAATCTTTTAGACACGTGAAAATGTTATGGATTTAATAATTCTATAACTTTTTTAATTTTTGATAATCTAACTTTTCAGGAATAATTCGATTAGTTGTTGTCCGCGGGGAGAGTATGCTGAACAAATTAATGACTATTTGAATAACCTTTCGAATGTTGGACATGTGATCTCACAACTGTGCAAGGTGAAGAAATATCTTGGTTCATATAAGTTTTGAATCTATTATTAATTTTATATTGAAATAAAAAATTTAAATTATTAAAATTCTTTTATTTGTTAATTGATACAAATAGGTGCTACGGGAATATCTAAATCTTTTTATGGGACCAAGCTGCTATTCAATCCGGATATTCCCAAAGTATAAGTTTAATTACAAAAATAAGTAAAGCATATTTGCAGAGAATATTTTGTGTTTTCCCTCTAATTGGTTGTATATTTATCCAGTTCTTCCTCTAATTGCTTTCAAAATGTATTCACTTACCGTATGGATGTTTCTGAAATTGAACTTAAGGGATTTCTCAAATGACTGGTACTTTGATCATCTCGCTATTTGAGGACATGTTGTTAACCGAACAGATGACAATTTCTTATTTAATGGAGGCTCCTGAAGTAATTATTTAAACTTACATATTTTGTTGGGATTTATATACTGTAAATCTTTTATTATACCTTTCAAATCGTAAATATGCATTATCAACTAAGTTGTTAATGTTTCTATTATTAATCAATCATAAATATTTATAATTAATCAAGTGATTTACGTGCTTATTAATTTATCATTAATTGTTTCCAAGATTGAAATTGGAATTATCAATCAAGCGATCCATGTTTCTATTATTATTAAGTTATTAATTATTAATTCAAATGTTTAATTGCTAGAATTATTAATCAAACGATTTTTAATATTTTAAGAAAATTAATTCCATATGATCAATTTAACCTACCATATTAAAACCATTTGCTCTCATACAATGGTGTCCCAATCATCCAGTATTTTGAAGAAGAGGACATTTATTTGCGGCATTCATTTTGCGTTTGTAATCATTTATAGTATATATATATTTTTTTAATTTCTATATAGATATGCTTCATCTTTATTTCATATCCATTGATTTCGAGTTTTATGGATAATTTCCGGAAACGAATTAGGATGCCGAATCTATTCAGTTTTGATTTTTACGACCAAATAGCAAACAAGGTTACTCTTCAAGACCCAAATGGAAACAAATTTGAAGTAGTTCAAAAAGAAATCAACAGAGTTTATCTTATAGATGGGAGTAAGAAAGTTTTAAAATTTTGCAAGCTAATTGATGTCGGGTAGCTTCTCCTAATTTTTTTAAGGATGAATTATTTACTGATTGATGTTAAGGACATATTTTTAAAGAAAGTACAGAATATGAGGCCTTTTATGAAATACTCCAAAAAAAAGGCTACAGGAAATAAAAAATGATATCAATGATACTAAATTTATGGGCATCTGATATTGCTTCAGATAAATTGGTATATAATTATCTTCTATTCGTTTTTTTTATCATTGATATTATTATTTTAATATTTGAATTTAATGTTGTTCTAGTGTAGTTTTAGTTGATTGTTTTCTTTCGTATTTTATGAATGTCGAGCTTTCCTCAATGTAGCAAATCACATCTTCAATATAAGTATTATTATGATCCTTATTTTTATTCATTCTAAGTGCTCATTTTTAATTTTTGTTATTTTTTTATTTTATCATTAAATGAAACACCATTATATCATAAAAAATGAGTGTATCATTTTCTTTTAACTGTGCAACTTATAAAATATTTTTTCTTCAAAGAAATCGAGAAAAAAAAAAGTTAACTAAAATGCTCATGCATCGCACAGCTAAACTGATGATTATATAGCAGTAGGAACAAAAGGGTTTGCGTATAAGATGGGTAACAAAATGGGTGCAACATATATAAATTTAACGTATAAATTTCTACCCAACATATATAAATCACCACCTCTGTATTTGGTGTAGCATATAAAAAAATTGATATAATGGGTGGAACATATATAAATTTAACCTCTCTACATGTATTCAGTGTGTAAATTCGGTGATCCTTTGCTTTCCTTTTTTTTTTTCTGTTGTGGAATACTGGAATACCAAAAGGCATCCAAAAAGTAAATAGGAAATGAGAAAAAATAATAAAACAAATGAAATGGTATATTTATAGATATTATAAAGAATAGATTTGGTATGATTAAGTGTATAATTTAAGTCTAAGATTGATCAATAATTTTTTTTACTAATTTAATTAAATACTGTTCTAATTTACGGCAGAGGATTTGCATAATATTATCATATATAATGGAGTATTTCGGCTCTACAAATTCTTAAGGACATTGAACTGACTTTTTTTTTATATAGTTATGACACCTCTAAATATCAATGTAGATAATAAATTTTTTGGAACTTTTCTGGATATTGATATGTTTATCAGTTTGACTAACATTTAGAAGTTTTGATTAATATAGAAATTATATAATAAATTAAACTCATGGGGATTAATTTTTTTTTTATATAAAATAAAATATGAGAATTTATACTTAACTTATGAGAATGAAAAATTTACTTAATTAAAATCATATTAATATCTAAATTAGTACGATAAAGTTAAATTTCTTTAATTCATGATTATAGTATTTTTAATATAAATGTATTTTTCCTGATTACTTTCAGCATACTAAACTAAATTTTAGAATGTTGTCTAACATAAAAAAATACGAGCTAGTCAACGTCTAAAATCAATTTTTAAACAAAGCATTATTCTTATCTTATTCATTATCTTTTTCGTTTAGGTAAATTATTTCAATTTTATTTTACTAGGGTCATTTTTTTATACATTAATATCTATGGGTAAATTTATTAATATAGAAATTATGCTTATATAAAAAAATGATTTAGAAATAGAAATTATATATAATATATGATTATTGGACGAACATTTCTTTTATAAAGTAAAGTAGGGGAATTTACACTTAATTTACAAAAATGAAAAATTTACCTAAAATCATATAAATACAAATTATAGGAATAAAAAATTTTCCTAAAATCATATCATATCTAAATTATTAGAGTGAAATTACCTTTATATAATTCATTATAATGCTAATTTTAATAAATTTTTTTTCTTGCTTATTATCATGTGACTTAACTAATTTATTAAATTATTCGAAAAAATTAATTTGTTGAATGTTTTTTAACATAAAAATTAATGTCTAAAATTAATTTAAGGCATATCATTATTCATTTTTTATTTATTACCGTATCACTTATGTAAATTATTGAAAAATTTATTTACTACGTAAATTTATATTTTCTTTTATACATTTATATATGTAAAATTATTAATATAGAAATTATATATAAAATTCACAAGTAATAATTTTTTTCTGAAAGCAAGTACAAAATTTACACTTAACTTGTGATGAATTATTCACTTGAAACGACGTTAACATTTAAATTATTAATGTTACATTAAATTTTATTTATATATGAATATAATAATTTAATATAGATAGAATTTTTTTTCTTGCTTACTATATGACGAGTTAACTATTCACAACAAAAATCTTATTAGTCAACTAATTTTATTGAATGTTTTATTTTATCTTACATGAGCAAAGTTAATGTGTAAAATTATTTTTAGATGAAAATATTAATTTATTATTTTCTTACTTATGTTAATTATTGAAGATTTTACATGCATAAATTTAATTTTTTTTCCTATAACCACTGTGATTAGAATAATTGATCTTACAGTCAGCTGGGATATCTTTACAAGCTTGGACCCTTTTGAGTTGACTATAATATTCATTATGAAGCTTAAGTTTAATCACACTTAAAATTTCTAGGTACTTCCTAATGTATCTATATGTACATTTATTAATATAAATTTTATATATAAAAGAAAAGTTACCATAATAAATAATTGTTTTTATTAAATCAAATAAGAGACCAATAAAAAATTTATCCGAAAACACATTAAAGATTAAATTATTTGGGTGAATAATTTTTTTTATTTCATTGCTATAATAATATAAATATATTTTTATGATAATTTTTATATAAATAAAATTAATGTTTAAAATAAATTTGTTTAGACAAGTTATTATTTATTTTTTTATTTATCATCTTCCTACTTATGTAAACTGTTGATGATTATCTCTTACCTACATAAATTTGAATTTTATTTATACATTGATATCTATATATGTAAAGTGGTTAATATATAAAGTATATATAAAATAAAACTCTTGCAAAATATTTTTTTTTATGAAATAAAGTGGAAAAATTTGCAATTAACTTACGAGAACGAATACTCACTTTGAATAATCAATTTAGTTGCTCCAAAACTTTGATCCGTGGACGTGACAACAAGACGAACAACTTGAATCTCTTCTTTTGTGGCTGTTGTGAAGGATAGAGAAGGTATGCATAAAAAGTAGAAAAGAATAATTTACTTGGTACAGTGTATTTTTTGGTACAGGCATAAAATATAATTTTACCCTCGCACATAACCCTAAGATATTTTTTTAACGGGAACATTCTTAAGAGAATTTTCTTATTTGATTCTTTCCATCTATTATTTTTAATATTTTTTAAATTTAATTACTCATTTAATTTTTATAGTTTTCAAATTTATCTCCTTTAATTTTTATAATTAATAAATAAATTTTTTTAAAAAAATTAAAAAAATCACTTATTAAATATAAAAACTAAGAAAAATAAATTTAAAAACTATAAAATCTAAATAAGTAATTAAATAATTTTTAAAAAAATTTATCAATAATTAAAAATAACATTATATCACAGTAAATTATTTATCATAAATTTAAAATATAATTTATGTATTAAAAGTATTCTTTATTATGAATTTTAGTTACAATGTAGTAATTTATATATTTTGAAGTATTTATTTATTATAAATTTTAGTTATATTATTAAGTGGAATGCATAAATTAAAATACAAGTAATAAATAATAAATACAAAGGGAGGAGTTGGGCTGAAGTAGGGAAAACGCAAAAGACAAAAGAAGGGTGTTCCGTCGTGGCGGCGTGGTGGAACTTCATTCACAGTGGGTGGCTTGCGTTTTGGAAAAACGGTGTCGTGCGGAAACAGAGGCTACGTTTACGTAAGCATCTTAAACCTTACTCTCTTTCGATTCTCAATCGCTCTCAATCAATTGCAGCATCATTGGGGGTGCCATTGCTATGATTTGTGTGCAATTACTTTGAACTGTAGAGACAAAATCATTAATAGTGGGATTAGAATACTTCCCTCTACAACAATTATTATGTGTAATCTTAAGCAAATTCATGTGCAAATGCAGCAATTGAATCAACAGTAGCTTGTACCTCCAGGTCTCCTTGCCCATTACATGCTTGATAAAATGCCCAAATGAACCACAAGTTAAGATATCTATGCTGTTTTATTGATGTGCTTTTTTGGGTGTTATTTGTTGTTTACTTACTGTTGGGAATAAGCATGGACTTTTTTTTTTTTATCAACCAAATAAGATAGCTTTCAGAGAAATGGTACAAGGAGTACCCGGACAGAAACAGGAGAGCAAACTGCAGTGGTAAAACGCAGATTGCATAAAAACAAAGAAACTCCCAGATACAACATAATTCCACACTCACTTAATTGGGAATCCTCCCAGTACATCACCCCTCCAAAGAATCCCACATAATTCTTATGACAGCAATATCACCAAACCTGACTTGCTACAAAAAAAAAAAAAAACCAACATAAACAGGAGCATACATACCAGCACCTCTTCATAAGTGTAGCAGAAACACTTTGTTTTAGAACCACACCAAGAAGCGAAGAAGACCAATCATAGAAAGAAACTGAATCCATCTTCATTTTTGCTTTCCACCACTGTCAGGACCTCAATTTGATCAAGTCCACCACATTATGTATTTCTAACTGAGCCTCATTAAAAACAATATTGTTGCGGTGACTCCAAAATTGACCACAACGTGATCTGCCAGATGCCCCACTAGATTCTTTTTACACCCCTTCCAATCACCAAGCCCCCGTGATGCCATAAATGGTCCTCAGTTTGAATTGGCCTGGCAGAGCGCACCCCAAGCCATTTGTAGCAGTTAAACCAAACAAGATGAGAGAACCTGCAGCTGAAAAATAGGTGAGAAACAGGTTCTTTATCATCGTGATAGAGGGGGCAGCTGCTGTAATCATTCAACAAATTAACTCCTTTTTGCCTCAAATTTGATCTAGTTGGTAATCTGTCCAGAGCTATTCTCCATGAAAGACCTGCAAACTTCGAAGAAACCGGAATGAATCTCAAAGTGTCACAGAACTTCGACACCTCTTGACCAACCGGGTTATGTAACAAAAAGTATACATTTCTAGTAGAAAAGCCATCGCCTGCCCACCCCCAAGAGTCCTTACCAAATTTCTTTGGTTTAAATGAAACAATGTACTGCACTAGTCTCTCAACCACTTTTGTTTCTCACGCAAAAAAAGACCTCCACAAAAGTTCCCTTTTCAACTCTCCTCCCCACCCAACTACCCACCTCACTGACCTTACAATTCTGTTGTAGAGAGATAGCAAATAACCTACTGAACTCATCACACAACACAGACTTTTGTGATATTTGTGTATGCATTACAAATATAACTGATAATTGTTTGTTGGTCAATCATTTTACTAGGACTCTCATCATATGGACAGCTTACGCCAGGAGAAAGTTCAAAGATTTGAAGAATTTGTTGACAAACGCCTGAAACCTGATCTTGTTCATGCTATTGCTCAGCGGTATAGTGTTTGCTTCTCTGCGTTTTATTCTTCGTTGTTTGAAACAATGTGTATTAAATGCATCATGCATGTCATATTGAATATGGAACACTAAGTCCTTCTAATAGGAAATGCATGTCTACATGATCTATATACTTAGTTCATTCTGCAGCATAAGTTATGTATGTCTGTCTTTAGGTTTTCTGAGGTCTCAAATTATATCTTGCAAAATGGATTTAAAGAAAAAATTACATACATGCATGACTCTAATTGTGTTTCATGGTATTTATTCATTTTCTCATCTCTTTATTGCAGGGACAAGGTATTTGAACAACAGAAAATTTTGTATCCTTTTTAAGTTTTATATATACTGTTAGGATCAATTAGCACCATTGTAAGACTGACATATCAATGTTGCACTCAGTAAATGATTATTGTTATGTATGGATTCACTTGACTTGTTCGTTCAGCACTGATTTGAGAAAAAACATTGAAAACCTTGAGAAGAATAGTGTAACCAGTCTAAGAACTTTGGTCAATATTGGGTCTGAAGTATACCTGCAGGCAGAAGTGTAAGCCATCAGATTTTTAGCTTTGGTGACTAATAGCATTGATTCTTTCTTTAAATTTCATGTTCTTGATTTTTTTAATGCACAGTCATACTTTATCACCAGTCCATTTGAATCAAGAGTTTTTCTTTTGTATATACCATCTTTATAGTTACCGGTCATTGCTGTTTTATGTATATCATCTTTACAGACATGACTCATCATCATACTATCAAATATTAAGATTTGTGCTATATTGCTCAACTTGCATCTAGACACTGCCCGCTCTCTCCCCCCTCCTCCTAGGGTACAATCAATGCATGGAGATTAGGGCAACCCCTCACCACTTGCACAGTGCTAGTTCTTTTCATCTGCACATTATAATTTATGGATCTTTTTGTTTTGTCTTCAATCCAGTGAAATGCGCATATTTTATGTTTTTGATTACAGGCCAGATACACAACACATATTTGTGGATGTAGGATTTGGATTCCATGTGGAGTTTACTTGGTCAGAAGCTCTGAACTACATAGATAAAAGGGAAGAAAAGATAGCCAGGTATAACTTTTTGATTCAACATAATTTACCTAGTTGAAACTTGAAAACCAATCTGTTTATTATGGCTTTTCAGGCTTTTTTTTTCCTTCTAATTTTAAGCAACATTTTGGCATACTTAAATGGGGCTGTTTAAATGATGTTGAAAGTTGAAACTGACTTTGTGAAATTATGGTCAAAATCCTCATGTTTCCCGTCTCATATATTCTGTATCAATATTTTCCCCGAATTTGGTTCATCCATCCACCTGTAATTTACAAAAATGCACTGTAGCACTTTGTTTTCTTTAGTTATGCTTTGTTGTTATTCCTTTGGCTAGAAGGTAGTTATGATCATATTCTATACTTATGTGGGATTCTTATCTTTCATGTGATTGGTATATGGCAAATTTCTGTGTTTTTCCTTTGAATCTCCCTGTCTTCCCTTGCATATGTTTTGGATGTGGACAGGTTGAAAGCTGATTGATGAATCTGTAACTTAGGTTAGTGGAATTTCAGGTTGGCTTGTGAGTTGTAACACTTCACAAGTTTGACATACATAGAAAGAGCAGATAGTTTGGAACTTGACTAACATTGCAAAAATCTGTGCTCAAGCATTTTGGCTAATATGGTGTTAGTTCATCAATTCTTAGTGCTATGAGACATTAGCTACTAGGTTGGTTGTTTCATTACATGAGATTAGATGTCAAGATACAGGTACAGAAGTTTTGTCAAACATCATTATGGAAACAATTAAGAGATCCTTGTTTAAATGAACTGTGATTAGGTCTTGAGTAGTTTCTGTTATATGTCATCTTTTGGTAATTCTTTTGGCCATTGGGGGACAAAATTATGTTCATCCTTTTCTTTTCTTTCCATCTGTTTAAAGTCTAAACATGGTCAGTTAATTTTCTTTTCTTTATTTCCTTTTCCTTTTTAAGGTTGAAACTTAAAAATACTGTTTCATGTTCAAACTTAAGGCATATCTTATGTTGCAGGCAGATAGAGGAGTACACCCAGTTGATTGCATCAATTAAAGCTCAGATTAAGCTTGTATGTATAATTCATTCTGTTTTCTTCAACTCACCAACTTCCTAATTCCCTTTTCTTGTGAAATTATTTTCATGTAAGGGGTGGTAATTGGTCGCTTTAGATGCTAGTTCTCAGAGCTGTCAATATTAGCCAGCTTACTACACACAGCCTTAGACCACATGAGATAGGCAAAAAGCTTATAAGGCTGAAAAGCCTACAAAGTGCCTAATGCCCTTAAGGCCAAAAAGCCTGTAGGGCATTTAGGTTATGACCAACTCATGGGTAAGCTCTTTAAAAAAAACGTAGCGTACCTCTTACTGGGTTTCCCTAGCATGAACTTGTGCATATGCACCTATGCATACCAATTGAAATAACTATGGACATTAAAATGTAATCTGCATTACCAAATACATTAATTGGAACAAAATGTGGTCTATATGACTGATTGTAATACCTGAATAACTAATGAACCATATTAAAGCCCAATGAGCAAATTCAATTAGCAAAACAAAACAGTAAAAATAAGGTTTTTCTAATATGCTCCTTACGATTAAGGTGTACCCATGCACCTTTTATTTCTTATTATTTTTTGTCAATTTATGCATGGTTTTGTTTTGAATCCCAGTCATATGTGTTGTGTGATTGTGCTTAATTTTTTATTACCACTTGTGTAATCTTGCTTGACTACGTTGGGATTAATTTTGTAATACTGTTATAATTGTTTGTGAATTTAAGACAAAGGTTATTGTAAATTTTCCAGTCATGGGACGTCAACAATAGAGTTAATATGCATGAAAAGATAAAATTGAAGACTAACAAGAATTATTGTTTGTTGTTCTATTTTGCTCATTGCATTTTTACTATTCGTCTTGGAAACGCTGAATTAGTTATTTAGATATTAAGATAAGTAATATAGATTATATTACGTTTTATTCCAATTGGAATTAATGTGTAAAACTACATTTGATGTCCATAGTCATTGGTAATTAGGATGCATAGTTATGCGTTAGGCTTATTGGCTTATTGTTAATGCATAGGGTTAGCCAATATGAGAAGTGAGCTAATTTTTAATGGATTGGCCTTAACCTACATGTGCCGATGCTTTTTGCATCGACCACTGTTGGCTAGGGCTGGCTGAGTGAGGTGGATTTGCCCGTGTTGATAGCTCTACAATGGGAGATACCCAAGAATGTTGGGTAGCATTTGACATAATTCTGGTACTGACCTGGGATTGAATTTTCCATGAAGATATTTTAGGAATGTTGTAATCTATTTTTATCCAAATAATAATTATTTTACTTTGGAGTTCCATGAACTTTAAATTGTTACAATGCAGGTTTGTGAAGGGATTCGAGAATTACTGCAACTTCCAGCTGAGAAATCCTTACCAGAACGGATATTTTGATATTTACTGAATCAACGCATGTGAACAGAACAGAGATTGATATTTATCCAGTAGGAAAGATTGTATCTCTTTCTCTGACCTTAAACCAAAGTACATGAAGATATATCGAATGTTGTCTAGTTACCCTTTTTCTATTTTGGTCTTGTGGCATTGTGATGCCTCAAAGTTTGTTTTTGTTAGCCATTAGGTCTAAACTTGTTAGGGAACTTTGTCAATATCATGCTTTTGAGTTTATGGGAAATCATCTATAAGAAGGGGCTAGTTTAGTTTTGCATTCAAAGAATTTGAAAAAACTTGGCTACACGTACAAACTTACAGTGAATTTATCTTCATTTGGCCGTGATATGTTCACTGAAATTAGTAGTTAAATTCGACCAAAAAATAAAGAAACAGTTAATATAACTATAGTCTATATATATAATATAGAATTGAAACCACTATACTCCAAACAAACGGAAAAGAAATGAATGAAAATCAACCATGTACAGAATTGTACGTGGGTTTTGTACAAATCTGATTGTAACATTATTTTGATGTGTTAATTGTGGATGTGACATTCTTGGTTTTAAATAAATAAATAAAAAACAATAAGAGAGATAGCAAGGAAATCAAATACACAATACAATCCAACAAAGATACCCAAGTCACCTCATGATTAATGAATGCTGGGGCATTAATAATACAATGATTTGAAACTGTGTTGCAACAAGAGCCAACCCATGCAAGTACCATCACGTGTTTGTAGTAAAATTATCGACAAGTTTTGGATGCATTCTTGAATTATTATCTATTGAGCCATACAATACAAGGTTCAATACAAATTGAAGTTGCAATGTTGGAATTACAAATTGAGTTTAAATTGGCATCCAAGAAACTGATTACTACTAGGGTTGGAAGAAAGGAGGATAAGATGGAAGTGATGGGACCTATAACGTATATCCATACAAAAGAAAGGCAACGTCATATCTTAGTTTGTCTGATAGGTTTTGCATTTGGTTGCTGGCATCATGATTGGTGATTGATCATAAGGCTGTTGTTACTGCTTTTTATTTTATGGGTCGGTGTGTTGTGATATGAATTGCATCTGATCTGATTTAACGGAAGCATCAACATAGGTTCCATCACCAACAATGGACATATCCCCTCTCACATAAATCCAACACCCTCTCACTTTTCTTTCTTTTTTCCCCAGGTAAGGTTTCTCTCACACTTTGTTCTGCTGATTGCTTGCTTGCCTTTTGTACCTTCGATGGCAGGTGTGAAATTTGTGAGTATTTTTTTTTTAAATTTTAAAATGCTTGTATGGATTGTGATGAACTGAAGGATAATGGGGAAAATACACCCCAAGAATGGGGTGAATGAGGTGGATGAAAGAATAATAGAAAGAAAAAAAAGAAAAGAAAGAAAAATGAGAGATATGATAAGTGACGTATAAACAAAAAGGAGAGAAAAAACTTAATAGAAGATGAAATAGAAAATAAACACTACATGTTACTAATAAATAATAATTCAACGGTGAAATCTTGTGTTCATGTTCTAATCAAAGAGATATAGCAACAAAATTATTGGAAGTTTACGCATTTAATTTAAGGTGAGTAAATCATCATAACTATATTTGCCCAAAAATTCCAATACTTATATTCCTTAAGGTGAGTTAACTTGAAATCCCTTTGTGCCTTTTTAAATGGGGATTGCTCTACTGAACAAAAAAAAAAGGAGTAATGAACCAAAAAAGATGGGGATTGCTCGCATTTTGATGTGGTGAAGCTCAGTGGCTATGAATGATGTGTCTCTAATAACACAACTTTTGTTGGTATAGCAAAGAATCACTAGTAAACATATGAACTTGGAAGCCTTGGACACTCACAGGTTAGTTGCCTCTAACTTAAAATAGGTGTTCTAAGTTTGGGCATGTGTTTGTAAAGCTTGGTACATTTAGCTAATAAAACTATACATAAATCATGTTCTAAGTGAGTGATTTAATTATAACAAAAAACAATTTTTTTTCATTATTTCAAATAATTCGCGACAACATTTATTTATTAAAAAAATAATAAACCAATACAACTATGAGAAAACAACAATAATACCATGTTGTATATGCAATTGTTTGTTCATGAATTTATTTCCAAGAAAGCATCCATTTTCTATTACTTTTAAATAGTTTATAAGTGCGTGATTTTATTTAAAAAAAAAAAAAAACCAAGCGACAATGAGAGAGCGAGTACCATGTCATACATACAATTGTTTGTCCACGACTTTATTTTCATCGTCTTCTCAATTTTTTTTTTCTCTTTTATCAGTTTTTTGTATAGTATGTCTAAGAAAATTTTAAGTATTTGTCACTCTAAAAAGTTATAGAACTCAAGACATGAGGGACTTTATCAGGAGCTTGTGCACAGGCATAACGTTGTATCATAAGAAATGAAAGTCCAATGATCTTTTTAAATTTTAAATAATAGTATTTACTCAGGTTTTGTTAGTCAGTTTTATAATATTTTACGTTGAAATACTACAAAAAAAGATTATCCACGACATTTTAAACAATAATGGAAAAAATGAGAAAGCAAAAAGTTTAAAATGAGTCAAAGCTAGACTTTGGAATCTACAACTTTGGCACCATGTTTATAGTGAAATGTCGAATCACTTTTACACTTTGGTTGGATGGGTTGATTTATGAGGAATTTGGTTGGATGGGTTGATTGAGAGAGATGACTTATTACTCTAGTTTGACTTATAGTGTTTGTTTAAAATATTAGTTTTTATTTTTTTAACTTTTTATATTTTTTTTATCTTTAATATATTTATCAAAATTTTTAATTTTTTTAAATAAATAATTATTTTAGAATTTTTTTCTAATTTTATATATTTTAATTATTTCAACAGTTAATTTTATTATATATTTATAATTAAATAAGTTAATTTTTTTTTAATTTTTAATTATCAATTAACTTTTTAATTTTCTAACTAAGTTAATTTTATCAAATATAACCTAAGTTGAATTGGAAAATTAAGGAAATAACTAAGTTTCCACATGTCCTACCTAAAGTCATCTCTTTCTTCTTTAAGTGAGTTTGGTAGAACCAACAAAGAAACAGAAAGGTGTGGAAGTGTACGTACCTTCACGATTTGGGAGGCATGAAATGTTAAGGAAATATTCAAAAAATATTATGGGGTCCTTGTAAAAATTTCCTTGTTGATATGAGAAGAACGCCGTGGAAATTACTGTTTGATTATTTGAAGGTTGTTAGCCGCATGAATAGCCTCGTGAGACCCTGTATGCTCTTTTCTTTTGTATGGTCTGCATGCATATATAAAAATAAATAATAAAAATACATCTTTATTCTATGTTAATTTTTTTTATTTTATCTATAAGGTATATTTTCATTCTATTTCTCTTAATCAAAAAACCTTTATTTTCATTTTATTTCTTACATATTTTTCTTCTATCTATTTTCTCTTCCTCTATTTCTTCTCCCCATACCAAACACACCCAAGTTGATTGAGCAAATGGAATACGAATATATATATTAAATGTTAAAATTATAAAATTTTCTATAATGGCTACGTAGAAAAATCTTTTCAATCACCCTTTCAAATTGGTTATATACTGGAAAATCAAATGAGACCGAGAAAGAGTGTTGAAATCATTAAATCTAAATAGTCACATTATTGACAAAAGGTGAAAAAAGCCTAGTGACGATTTAAAAAGCAATAGTTATCATCATCAATAGTTAATAAAAATGACACGTCATGGGATAAAAGTGAGGGGTTAAAAAGAAAAAAAAATGAAGAATGCATAAATTTTACTTATATAACTTAAAACTAAAATGTAAAAAGTTAACACCATCATATATTTCAATGTTTATATATTATGATAAATAGACGGGGAATAAAGTAAAATTGCCTAATGATACTGTACAAGGAAACAACAAAACACAATTTTGCATTTATATTGTATAAATAGTTTACGTACATGCCTCACTAGATTTTGAGTCATTGTTATTGGCAAACTTTTGAAGTACATAATTACAAGGGAAGAACAAAACACTACTTTGCATTTATATTATATAAATAGTTTAGGCACGTGCCTCACTAGATTTTGAGTTATAGTTATTTGTAAACTTTTGAAGTACATAGTTGCATTTTATTTGCAAGACAATTGATAGTTAACAAGATCCTAGTTAAACCTTTTCCAAAAAGCTTGCTTTGTTCACATCTCTCTCTTCTCATATCATCATTAATTATCTACCTTTTTTCACATCAAAATTGTGAACACAAAAAATATTTAAGTAGATAAATAGTATAACGAACCCATTAATTATCTTTTTCTTTTTACATTTACTTCCTCTGTAATAAGCTGTAAGAATTACAAATAAATACAAATTTGTTTAATGATTTATATGTATTCATAAGTTTTTTTTTACAAAATTTAACAAAGTTTTACGCATCTAATATTTATAAAAAAGAAATAAGCACAAGCTTTTCACATACCTACTATAGTAGTGATTCCCTTCTGATACGCACATTATAAACAGACTCACTGAGTCACTGTACAGCAATCATCATACCTACAGAAGGAGAAAACGTGACCACAAGTCTCAGAAGCATGTGATTACCAGCATTAAAAATCACGTGATGTAATTTTCATAACTTAAAATAACAACGACAAAACTTAAACCATATGGGTGTATATATATTTGAGTTTAATTTGAATATAATGTTAATATAGAATTTTTTTTATCATCATTAAATTAAAAATAATTTCAAATATAAAATTCGTTTTTATATAATTATTATTATTATTTCAACAAAATCATATTTCATTAAATAAGACTGACTACATGTATCATATACAATACTCAATAGATTAAAAATTAAATTATAATTATCTGTATATTTTTTTTTGGGCACAGTTATTATGAGTATATTTTAATTAAACTCATATATATACATATATATTGTTATTTTCAATTTAAAACAATTCATTGTAAAGATTGGAAAGTAAAATTTCTAACTTTGATTTAAAAAAATATCTCTGAATTTTATCTTGAAGATAAAGATAAAGCCAAAGAAAAAATAACAGAAAAACATTTGGGGTAACACAAATATTTAAAGAATCTATGCCGTACTTGAGGTGGGACCCTGAAACTCCTGTGATGTACAGATCCAATGGTCTATGTGATAGGATCTTAGTAAGTCCACGGCTCTATCACTGCCAGAAAGAAACCATATTCATTTATCAGGTTTCTGTCCCTTCCCTTGCCATGGAAGTGCAGTCCTGAAAAGCATCATGCAAAAGTAAGGATGAGAGAGTGGATGTGTATGTGATACTCCTTATTCCTTAGTGTAAGAGAAATAAATAAATTAGGATAAAAATAAAATAGAATAGAAGAAATAAGTATCACAGTAGTAATTTTTTTAAATCATGTTATTAACCTGATATAGAATTCATTAATTCTAATATATATATATATATATATATATATATATGATTAATTTTGTTAGACAATTTTACGATTACTTCTAACTGTCTTTATTTTTAATTATGTTTTTTTTCATACATATAATTCAAATTTAATATCTTAAATTTAAACTTAATTGTACTCAAACCAATAATGTTGGATAATAAATATGATCAATGAGATGATAATAAATAAACAAAGAGATAAAATGAAAAATAAAATAAAAGTGAAGAAATTATTAAAATAAATTACACTAACTATCTCTCTTGAGATTTCATACGTGAAATTATACAAATCCTCACTATTTTTTCTACTCCACTAAATTCATTAATTGTTTGAAAAATATTCACTTTTGAAAAACATTACTAGAAACATTACGTCATGCTCTCCCATAAGGAAAGTCAGTGTACATGTTAAAAAAGAAGGAAGAAATTATGTAATTTTGCGAAACTTAAGAGAAATAGCATAATATTAAGTAGTTTTGGATTATTTTTTGTGCGCAGTGTTAGACCACAATGTTTTTAATTAATCTTTACATAATTGAGTGTTATTTTTTAAAATTGAGATATTTCACTTCTTATGTAGAGACTGATCAGGGTGGGATCATAAATATAGAGAATATCTAATAATTTATGGTGAAAGTGAAATGAAAGAAAAGTTGAATGTATGTGTAGAAATATAATAATTCGTATATTATATATTAAATAGCTTAAAGGGACAAAAGGGGAACTTCAAAACACTCACTTTACTTCTTTTCAAGCCCTTCTTTTCTTGGGTTTTGTTTTGTTTCTTCATCTCTCTCTCTCTCTCTCTCTGCAACTCTAAGAATACAATTGGGCTGGCATTGGCCGCGCAGTGTGATTCTGTAACTGAGCTTCTGTACCATTCCCTGTGGGTCCAATAACATTCCTTTACACCTTTGATTTTTAGTAAACCCATAAACTTTCTTGTCTTTTGCTTTCAATTTGGATTCTTTACTCTGCCACATACACTTTGATAGTTGCATTGCATGCCAAAAATAATGTACTCTGCCACATACACTTCTACATTTATGTTTACACCCTTGCTTAATTACACGTACAAAATATAGTGTTTAACAACTTTTTAAGTGTATGTACCTTGTTGAAGAAGTGAGAGATATAATAAGAGAAGAGATTAAAAAAGAAATGAGGTATAGAAAGATATGGTAGCATTAATTGCATGCCAAAATAATGGTCCAGTTGCTTTATTTATGCCACTTCTTATATCCATATTCACAACCTTGCTTAATTAAATACATATGAAATGAAGTGTTTAACAATTTTACAATTTTTCAAGTGTATATACTTGTTGAAGAAGTGATAGATGTAATGAGAAAGGGTCAATATATTAACAAAACATTGAGTTATAAAAGGAGATATATGAAAGAAAAAAAAATAGTTTCCTTTGACTTGACTTCATTTGTTTACTATTGTGCTTAGATGAAGTCATCTTTACAGTTATGTAAAATAGTTTGAGACTAGTTTTTATACCACGAGTAGTTCACGTTTGTTAGGGTAACAAGTTAAAGCTGCATGCACGGATGCACAACTACCTATACCTGAAAACTGAAGATTATAGATTGTATGAGGAACTGACAACTCTTTTGTCCTTTGTTGAAGCTATTTTTTGTTTCTGCCAGTGCCAAACCAGTTGTTTATTCACATGAGTTTGTTAGCATTCATCTGAAGCATATATATAATTTGAACATTGGAAGAAGTAGAATAGTATGTAGAATCCAAGGGCTATTCTAACTGAACGGAACTTAAAAACTTCAGAAGTAACTCAGCTTTAACAAGAATTATAAAATTATTATACTAATATTCTTATGAATGTCACCATTGAACTAGAAAAGAAATGTACAGTTTGAAGAGCATTCTGATTAGCCTGCACTTTGGCCATTAAATGGAGAATTTTTTGGTTAGATAAAATGCAAGATTACACGTCTTCAATTTTTTTATATGCTCCTCTAATATTTGTCCTGCACATGCTATATCCACTGATTGCATGTCATTTAAGTAAACTATCTAGAAATCAAATGGCATTGGCAGAAGAGTAATAAATAATCACTAGCAATAGAACATGAGCTTCTTGATGTTTTCACTAAGTTTAGGTAGAGCTGCTGTCTTTGGAGGAGCAGCTCTGGATAGTGTAGATGTGCTTCGGAACAAACCTAAGGACTCTGATCTCTCAAGGTAGAGTCTGCCTCTATATGCAGCTAAGTGTGCATAATATGCAGGAGGCACCAAAGAAATTGGCTTGGTACACCTAACAAAAGTGTAGCATAAGTTGTAAACCAGTTTCTGTAGTTCATCAGAAGTAAACTGGTTTTCATCCCACAAGACATGGTAGTGAGTTGGCCTACTTGTTCCTTTAACACCCCAATGGCTACAAAGATAGAAGTCAAATTCCTTTGGATGAGTGATCACAGAATCAACCACAGTCCCAGGAGGAATGTTTTCATATAGAAAATTGTTTTGAGTTGAAGACTGGTCAGTTTCAAAGGGAAACAACCTTGTGTGATGCCTCTTTTGCACAACTGCAAAAGTAATGGTAGGTTTGTAGCCAGGAAACCTTGAACATGCAAACCTGATGGATTGAAGTTCCTCTTCCAGCACTTTGTAAAACTGAGTTTCACTAACCCCGTCTCTGAAGAAAATGATTCTATTGGGGAGTTTCTCTACCTCCTGGTAAAAATCATCAAGCAATTCCCCCACCATTGCACCGAGATCCTGGATGATTTCTTGTCTATGTGTTTGAGACCTTATTCTTGAAATGTACTTGTTTGCTGTCGGCCAATTCATGCTACCAACAACAGCAGCAACAGATGGACTGACATCATCAAGAGGGTGAGGATGTGTCACATCAGCACCCATGAATATCACTGGCTCATCAATATGAAAGAGGCGCGGTAACTGCGAAGGCAATGAGTTGTATAAGGCAACTGTGCATCCACCAACTTTGGCATTGATTTTGAGGACCAAATTAGCCAAAAATTGTGAACTCAACTTGTTGAGGTTGGGGTACAGGCAGCATTGGCTCATGACACCAACACTTGTCTCGGCAATTCGCTTCAAGTCAGCATACCCTTTGTGTTTTCTCTCCATTATGCAAATAAGAAGCTGGAGATTGTTTGAGGCTGTCCTCTGGATTCTCTTGAGCTTAGATTCCAAAAGGGTGACATTGTTAAGAATTTGGATAGATTCAAACTGGGGACTAATAACAGTGTTCTTGTTGAGAAAAATGCCCAATTGTTCACACCTTTGACATAACTGGTTTATAAATCTGGGGACATTGGACTTCTGCTCAGGTGTGCCCCCAAAACTAATTAGTGCCCACCTTTCAATAGTAGTTCCTTCAAAGACATGGCCGTCAAGAAGGTTCCATTGGCGGTCGTGACGCGAAGGAGTCAGATTTCTTACATGACCTCCATCTCCAAGCTTTAGTTTGGGAGGGTGAAGAATTCTACCAGTCAACTTTGTCATTTCTCTTGATACTTGGAGTTTGAATTCTTTTTCCTGATCACCACTGTCAAAATCATTTCAAGGCATTAGAAAATAATACAAAAGCAATATGAATATGCAAAAGTAAAAAGTCAAAGAAAGGATCCATAGAAGTACATAAGAGGTTAAGAACCATACTATCTATTCAACAAAAAAGAAAAAATGGAACTACTATAGTATCTTGAAGTTAACTACCTGGTAGGCCCAACAGTTCCTCTCATGACTCCTTCGACAATGGTTTTTCGTTCTGCCGGTCTTTGGCAGCCCATTTTGAGTATTCTTGCTGTTTGATCATCAGACAGTTTCCCAAGGAACTTCTGGCCTTCACAGATCACACAAAGCTCCATAGGGAGATAACAAGGCTTACTCCTACTAATTTGCAAGCATGGCAGTTTTCTGAATTGTATGTCATAGTTATATTGATCTTTAAAGTAATTCACCAACCTCAGATTCTTCCCATCTCTGTCAGCAAACCAAAGATTTTCAGTAACCTCCTCAGTCAAGCCATAGACACGATATCGCTGAACAGTTTCTCTGTGGCAAACAAAGACCCTGATGCTCTTCAACGCCTTCTCCACTTCCTTCCTCTCTTCGCCAGTTAATTGAGCTGTCTTCCTTTGAGACAGGTCTCGAAGAAACTCGACGCGCTTCTGCAAGTATGCAATCACTCCTATGCTCTCATGGAAAGCAGTTACCGAGAAATCCACATTGAGAGCAAGTCCTTGTTGTGTTGGTCTAAGACTCTGAAAGAAGCCTCTCAATCCAACAGCTCCTCCACCAATGTCTTTGCTTCTTCCCATTGAACTTGAATAGAATGACCTCCCTACAGGTATGCATTTCTCAGTTGGACTTTCCCTAAGAACTACATCCAAAGCATGCAGATAATCCTGTGGAAGTGGAATCCAATCATCACCCTCGTTGCTCAAGTAATTACTCAACTCCTTCCCATTGATCTTTGAGACCAACTTGACATTTATCCTGAAAAGTTTAAGCTGTTCATGCTTCTCTTTCAAATCAGGCATTTCTCCATAAGGTGAATTCAACTTGCTAGTGGGGATTGGGAGGCTTATGTAGAACTCAAGCTTGTCATTTTGGAATTCAACTGGACTATAAAGATTCTTTCTACCATCATATGCTGGAGTAGCACCTGAGAGGACTGCAGAATTGTTATTTACCAACTTCTGCTTGATTGCTCTGGCAACATCCTTGGAGGGATGAGGAGTGATTTCAACATTGTAATGATATATCTTCTGTGATGGATCAAATTGCACCAAAAAGTGGTTGGCAAGAAGAGAGATCACAGAGCCTTCTCTGCCACCAGAGTCTGGCCTACTTGCAACAAGTACTGCATGTGGCTTCCTTGCTGGAATGAGTTTCTTCCCATCATCTCCTTTCAAGGATGCCTTTGATTGCTGCTGAAGTTCTTTTGGAGCTGAATCAGTATAAGAAACAAGATGGTTCATCAATTTCCCAATTTACTTTGATGCCTATCGATTGCTTCGAAGGAGGGGAAGAGGTAATGGAAAAATAAACCTTTCCATTAGTACACAGACAAAATTTTGGACCTTTTATATTCTGTCTCCTTCAAACTTTTGAACCAAACAATATTTTTTATTATCAAAGTTTCTGCCTTCCTCTCCAGTTCCTTTCAACCAAACAAGGACTAATTCCTTGTGCTCATTAGATGTCCATATGTTTTCACAGGAAAATACAGAATTTCTAGAAAAGCTTAGATCTTTTCTAAAAAGTATTATTATTACAGAATATTCTGTTGTTTGTTTATTTAAAAAGTATTTTATTGAAAAATTCCTTTGTTTGGATTATATAAAAAATATAATTTTTTTTATCATGCACCCCTATTAAAAGTCACTACTTATAAATTAACCATTTCCCATATTAATTACAATAGCATGGACAAATATTTTGCTGGAGATAAATGTTTAACAAAGCACTAAATATTTCCTCAAAGCAAGCCATGATGTATACAAGCAAGTATTGAAAATAAATTCAATGATTTTGAAAATACCATAATAGCACTTCCTAGGAATTCCAGCTTCAAAAACTGGAGCCATGAATCTAGAGTAAAAGTAAATAAATTAAAGAATCAAAATTACTAATATAATTAGACCTTGACTTTGGTTAGGAAACTATTTTATCCCCGACCTAAATTCACTAATAACTAGAACAACCCTTGCACTTTTTTCTGATATAGCCCGAGCCTGACAGACACCAGATAAAAAAACAGAAAAAGAAAAGGAAAAGGGTCCCATGAACTGGGACAGCATAGTGAATAGGAAAATCCACCGTACTTCAGAATGTGCTAATATTGGCTTCCAACAACTGGCACCAAAAAAGGGGAAAAGGAAGAAAGACTTTCAACATCGCTAGCCCGTAGGAAAATAAAAAGAATTAAAAAGGAAAGATGTTGAGTGAATAAAATCCAATCATGAAATACTACTATGGAGAGAAAGAGTTGAACAATTTTTTTCCCACGACTGTTTAATAAAAGAGAATACACTAGAGTACTACTTTTGACAAAATCGACATAGAAACATAAGGCATCAATTGCAGCAAGTGGCACACTGATCTGAAGTTTGTTTTTCCCCAACAAGACCTTACACTTCCACATGAAAACCACCAAACTAATGCAACACATGCACCAATCCCTTCGTGATTGAACTTTAGAAACACATCAATATATAACTATATATAAATTACAAACCCAAATGCAATGTTTCAAAAATACACACTACATGCAAAAGAAACAGCTAGAAATGGTTTCTTCATGGTATTGCCATGATGAGGCTTTTTTTCTTTTTATGTGAGAACTGAGAAGATAAAGGAAAATTGATTTTTTTTTCCAAGAAAACCAAACAGGAAGGCCTAAAGAACAAATTTTTGTCTTCTGAATTAAAAAAACAAGAATGCAAACGAAAGGGTGAGTTTGAAAGTGAGGGAACAATGCTAGTGCTTACCAGGATTAAGTGGTAGTTGAGAGAGCTTGTAATCTGAGGAGGGGGAGCTATTGAGCATGCATGGAGGTTTGTGCAAATGGGTTTTTGATTTGATAGTGTGGTTCTGAGGGAAGGGTGGAGTCAAAGGAAGTTGTTGAAGAGGTATAAGAGAAGGTAGAGGCAGAAGAGCTGGGTAGTATCTCTGAAACTTGTTCTGGTTGTTGCAGAAACCAAGCTGATTTGAGTATTGTAGCAGCTGATGATGATGGTGGTGCTGATAGTGATGATGATGGTGGTGGTGGTGGTGATGATGGTGATAATGATGATGCTCATGAGAGTTGCCTCCATTCCTGAAGCTCCTTCTTTTGATGGCGAATTTCTGGTTAGCATTGGTTGACTCATCTGTCTCTTCCATGGCTTGATCAAGAGAAGAAAAAAAAATGAAAGTGTGTGTGAGTGAGAGAGAGAGAGAGTGTGTGTGTGTTTAGAGAATATATGAAGATGGGGTTGGTTTGGTTTTTGTATTTTCACTACAAGTTTGAAGTGACAACAAAAACTACATCAAGTGTTTAGAGAGAAGAAGACACAGAAGGATGGAAGGAGAAGAACTTTGGGTTTTATTAAGCCTCTGGAGGTTTTTTTATGCACTAGTATTTGAGATTGGTGTGGTGGCAATATGTTTTAATGGGAATAAAAAAAGTGAAGAAAAAAAGATAGTAGTAGTAGTAGTAGAAAATTGGCATGTACCCATGGAGTTGCATTAAATGAGAGGGTAAAATGGCAGTAACCAAAGAGGTATTGTCTTTATGCAGTTTGCAATCTGTCTGTGTAAGTGTATGATATGTATAGGGGCATTCATACCATCTTACATGGTCCTTGACTCACTGTCAAACACACAACACTGGCCTACACTTTTTCCTTTGAATATGTAATGGGAAGTCAAATTAAGAGGGAAAGACCAAAGAAACCTTCACACTCTCACACACTACTTTATGTATTTGTTTTTGTTGGATTTTACATTTGTGCTTATGGGGATTGGGGTTTCATCTTCCACTTGGATGGATCAATTTGAGTTCACATTTTGTCTCTCGTTTCACTCTGGTCTAAAACATCAGCATCCCTTTGTTATGTCACTATTGTTGTCTGTTTTGTGCAGGCTTAAACCATTTTCACGCATTGAATTTTCCAGCTTGGTCTGCTGGTGCTCTGCTTATTTCGTCATCACTACACCACTCTTCTTCCATATCTCCTACATTTTGCATAATTGGGACCACTTCTACAAGCATGAAAATGGCTAAACATGTTTGGAATTGATTTTATATGAGAAAATAATCCTTTTTTTTTAAAAAAATGATTCTTATGGAATTGGTAAAAATAAATTGCTATTTTTTAAAAAAAAATTAGAGTTTAATACCATACATTGTCCTTATAATTTTTATTATTAACCCGTTAAAAATTATTTTTAGTATAAATTATAAGATAATTATTATAAAAATCAATAAATTTATTATACATATCAGTTTACGATACAATAACAATGTAAAAAAAAAAAAACTTTCAGAATGTCGGTAAATATATTATTTATTCATAAATTTAATTAAACATACTGATAAAAATATAATAATTAAACATGCAAACAGTCATAATCTTTATAATAAATTAGCTGTTACGTGTCAACATAACTTTAGAGCTGAAAATATGCACTCATGTTGGGATTAAAGTTTACAAACTTAAGTTGCTTAAAACTTTGCAGCCTGAGTTTGCAAAAATAATCCAAGTCTCATTTCTACGAAACTGAGTTTGTATGTAAAATTTTCAAATGCAAACATACTTTTGAGATAACTAAACATGTTAACCAAAGAAGTTTATTCTTCAAATTGAGTTTTGAGCTCTCAAACACAAAACCAAACATAACCTGAGCAGACATTCAGCTAATAAATCACAGAAGAAACTCAGTCTAAGGATAAATAAGGCATAATTTATCAAGTAATGTTCTGTTTAGAACTTCAGGCCTAGAGATACCTATCATTTTCTGTTCCTTTTCATTCAACTCCCCTGGATAAATTTAGGTTCATTGCACATAGCAATTGAAAGAAGATTTAAGTTCAACCCCTTGTCTAATCCAGAGGTAGAGACAGATTTTTCATAATACTAGTAATTAGAACTATATACATAAAAAAAAAAACTGTCAACAGAGAGCATAAGCTATTTCAACATGCTTACTCTTCCTAATTTTCTTTTTAGTTCATCTTTATCTAATCTTTAATCCTTTTATTTGCCTCATCTTTAGTCTACATAATCAGTGTTGGTGGGACGTAAAAGGGCCATTCATGCACTTCAGAAGGTGGGTCTCTTGAGACAAACGTCGGTTGAATGTGATGATGGGACTGTATTATGTATGTGGAGCATTAAGATAAGTTTAGTTTGAATGTATACCACATAACCCCACTAGCTAGTATCCATTGGCTTTAATGCTGTTTACAATGTCTTTTTGCCATAATTTTGTCTATACTTACTGATGTAACTCAATTTAATTATACACTGCTTTCATAATCTTTCGTAACATGAAATGATTCCTTCATTCTTTTATAGGCTATTAGATGATATTTAAGTAATTTTAGTTTTTATATGATTCAAAGTATATTCATGAGAGTTCGGTTCAACAGTATGCACCAACAACAGTGACGTACCGTAAAATAATTTTACATCATTATTTAATTATAAATTATTGTTTGTATATATAATTATTAAGATAATTATTGTAGAAATTATTAAATGTATGTTTAATGAATAATTGAATAGCAGGATTTTTTGAGATTTCATAAAATCTATTCAAAAATTTTAATGTTGTTTTATATAGAATTGATGGTAGTTTTTGGTTGAATAACAACATAACACTATTTTACACTTTGTTTTCTCTATTCATATATAGTTTTTGCCTATGGTATAAAACGGTCATTATCCTTAACTATGCTTTATCTTTCAAAATCATATTGACAATAATTTGACCACAGATATTTAAGCATAATCTTTTTTCCTTTCCATTCCCCTTGCCCTCAGTTGGCATTGGGCAAAACCAACTTTATATTATATGGATGTTTGACATGTGAATTGATATTAGTTGTTATCAAAAGAAAATGTTTAAATAATTCGTACTCTAAATATAGTGTAGGGGAATCATGTAAAACCTACATTATATTCCACCGCCATTTTGTGAACTGGCTCCATTTGAATTTTTTATTCATTATAAACCAAAGAGGGTAAAAAAATCTAATTTAATGTTACGAATTGAGAAGTTGCAAAATGATTCTTACTGAATTGAGAGTGGAAGTCATAGACTTTAATCCCTAGCCAGCCCTATATTTGTGATGATCCCTAGATCTTCACTTTGCTTTCTGTTCACTTTCCTGTAGTAAGGCTTTTTAAACAATGCTGCATTTTAAAGGTCACTTTTATTTGATTTTAATATAAATTTCTATAAGAATGTTTATTAATTCAAAAGTGATTTTCTATGGTGACTTTATTTACTGATTCAACTGTGACACTTATTACTACTCTTTTCTGTACATTCCATCGAATATGGATATAAGATATGGTTGTAAAAATTGAAATCAGACTACACTGGCATTGCCTTACAAATTTCAAAACTTTAATTTATTATTGTTGTACTTGTGATATGCCTGCCATGAAAGATACAGCATGAGGAATCACTCCCTTTTTATGGTTTTGTGCCTGCCATATTTTTGTGCTTATTATTGCTAATTCCCAAATTCACCACACCACACAAAAGATTCTTTTCTTTCGTAGTTTGGAACTATGATAAACTTTCAGTAATAGGGATGCACTTTAATAACACTGCTGCTAACAATGTTGTTTCTTTTGATAAAATTATTTAAGGCCACTATGGCTAGCCATTGAAATTTGACATAAATTTCTTAAGCTGCTACAATGTTGTTTTATCATTGGAAACTTTTGTGGACGATAATTTTTTTGGTGTAGTCTTAAGAGGCAGATTTAATGATGTGGTACGTCGACACCTAGGAATTGATTTTGATTTCTAGGTAATATTCTTATAATAAATTATACTCGTACCTCCTCTATTTTTCTCAAATTTCATCTAATAATCCTTTTTTTATATTATTTTTATCTTTTTTGTTAACTTCATTAACTAACATCAATTCAAATATGTAAGCACATGAAATTTTTCTAATGTCTTTGTTATATTCGCACCTCCTATGTTTTTCTCAAATTACATCGAATACCCCGTCCTTTTTTTACATTACTTTTACTCTCTTTTGTTAACGTTGTTAACTTACGCCAATTCAAATATGTGAGCAAACGAAATTGTCCTAACATCTTTATTAAATATTCAATAACAAATTAACAATTGATCATGTGAATGAACATTTCTTAAGGCAATAATAGTTTTTCCTTTAATATTTGACTCTTACTTCATTATTGCTAACATTTGAAGAAGTACAACTCCTAATTGAGACATTATATCAAACATCTAGTTATCAAAAATAAATATTTCAAAGAAAAAAGTTAAAAACACAAACGCAGGAACAAAACACTAAAATTTGAAGCAAATGACTATATTCAATCAATAGACATTATTGGGAACACGTCCAACAAAAACACAACAATCAAACAACCCAACATACACCAAAAAAATTGAACTAAAAAAAAGAAGAAAAAAGGGTGTTAACACATACATACCAACAAGATGGGTTCACGTCCAACAAAAAACTGAGTTCATGTCCAATTAGATAAAAAAGACGAAGAAGGAAGAGTGTTAAAATATTTTCAGGTTAAAAATAATGTCATGTCTTTTATGAAATTAAGAAGAAGATGAAGATATTTTAGACATAAGTTTTCATTAAAAGTTATGTGACCAACATGTGTCTGTTTTATGTTAAATTATTAAACGATATTTAGGAGGGAGAGAGAGTTTGAGTATAATATGAACTAAATAATTAAGAAAATTTTTGTAGGATATAAAAAAAGAAGTATCGAGTGTAATTTAAAAAAAACACAATATACAAATATAATTTACTCATACTCTTATTATCTAAGTGTTTGTTTAGTTTTACTTTGAGAAATATCAATTAATTATTACTAGTAAAGATACAAATGTCTGGCTATTACTAGTAGTAAGTATGTAGAGATAGTTTTAATGATGTGGTAGACACTAGTAGTATTAGGTATAATTAATTCTGTCTTCAAGGTTTAAATTGAGTTTGATTAGAAGTGATAAAAAGTAACCTGCGTTAAATTGAAAATTTTACATCAAGTTTTACAACAAACTTACTTTCAGGGTAAGAAAAAATCCAAACATAAATCACTTTATTTTAAAATTAATTTTGCAAAATGAATTCTGTAAATGTTCACCTAAATTCCCACTAAAGTTCTCTCTTTTTTTTTTTGTGTGTGTTCATGTTAGAAAATGATTTCATGCTTTTGTCCTGTTTTCTTTCCCTTTAAATACAAAAATAGGAAAGGGTGCCTCCTTCAAGCAAAAACATTAATAGGAAAGCTGAAAACAGATATAAGATTTTGATCTAAATACATAATAAAGATATTAATTAAGGTGGATTTTCAATTTCTGTTTTGCCGTTTTAGTAAGTATTAATACAAAATAGTTGATATCTTAAATGCTTAACCGATTAATATATATAATTCTGAAGGAAAATTCAATACTCTATTTCATAGGACGTTTAATCAGATTTTAGTGACATGGTCTGTATATAGAGATAAGAACAAATGTTTCCAGATTGGCATCAAAGTGATTGAGAGCTCATTTTTGTTTTTACTTGTCACCTCTTGTTCATTGCTTATGACATGGTTGAATTCATGGCGCATAATTTTGCTTTGAAAAGGAGTCTAGGGAATCATAAACTTCCCTTGTGTTTTTTGTCGGTAAATGGATTCCAAAGAGGGCCAATTGTACAAACATAAATGTCAATAATTGATAGGCAAAATCTGTAGTGGTTGGCATACATAAGTATCAGTTCACTAGCTCAGTTGTTGAGTGCTCTTGAAAATCACTATAAAAAAAAAAGATCATGAAGAACTATTTTATCAAACATCTGACTCATCTCTCTGTGATGTGGACATGTGGTTTATGGTTTTCCTAGGTAATTTATTTATTTTTCTCAACATGGTTTTGCTAATTGCCTAAATAATAAACAGTAATGGATATTATGCTATGTCCAGCGTACATATTTTGCTACCATTTCCTGATCATAATGTATTTGTAACTCTGATATTGGATTAGGACAACTATATTTTTCAGATCTGTCAAGGATGGAGTCTAGGTTTAATTGGTATAGAGGCTTACTTGGGCCTATATACCCAATTAGCTCAAGTTAATTATAAAATATATAGATTAATTAAGGTCAAAATAAGGTACGAAATTTGTTTCATGCATTTCTGAATAATATATGACACTTTGCCTTGAAGCAAAGTTACCTTGTCACTACAATAAGAGTATATATTGTTCATAAGTGGCCTTGGGTCTCATGATACGGGATCTAGCTCACTTTAGATTCCTATATATACAACCAATATCATTATAGTAAGTAAACATTGATTGCATACCATTACTTTGATGGAATATTCACTAACTTCAGCATCATTGTGTCTTTTGTAGGTACTCACCATTTCAAACGATGTCCTAACCATATCGGAGAACTTACCTATTATCAGTGTCTTAAGGTCTTAGACGTCAATTTGCTCAAAGGTCCCTTTCAATCAATGTCTACTAGAGCTTAATCTTGGTCAGCAGTCAACCCCTAACACATTAGCTCAATCCATTTAGGAAGCATCACTCGATGTTGTCTTAGAGAATTTGATAAATCCAATTCTCACTCATTATGGTTAATACATAGTCACATAATTAGGGTTGAAGTAACCCTCAAAGGTTAAGTGGAGGTGAACTTGCCCAATAATACTTATAATAGCCACATTCCTTCTTGGTCTTTCTCACCAATGTTGTAACTAGAAGTGGAAATAGGCTAGGCTAGGACAAACTTTATGTAAATAAGTTTGATCTATTATAAAAAAATTAAGGTTTAATTTGACCTATTAGCCTATCAAAAGCTTTTTTTAAGTCTAATATGACCTTTTTAAAAGTCTGACGTGACCTACTAGCCTACTTAAAAGCCTTTATATCTCAAATATATATTTAATTTGTGATATAAGATTATTAATTTATTAAGATATTAAATATACAAGTATAATACATACATACATACATACATACATATATATATATATATATATATATATATATATATATTAATTTTTATCATATATAAATGAATAAATAGGCCCCCCTTAAGGCTTAATAAGTTTTTTTATAAGCACAAGCCTAGCCTATTTAACTAAATAGGCTTTTTAAAAAGTCCAAACCTAACTTTTTTATTAAATAGGTCAGGCTAGATCAGATTTTAAATAGGTTAGGTCATAGATTCTTCTTGACGGTCTGACTTATTCTCATCCCTAGTTGCAACTAGTCTACAAAATTATGGTTAAGCATAGAGTTATAGAGTTTTTCATCCAATGGATGAACTAATATGTTGCCTTCAAGAGTAGATCAAAGAATTGAAACAAGCTCCAAAGGTAATATAGCAATTATGATTGAAAGTTTAACTATAGATTTAGAAATTATGAAGGGCTCAATTCAACTTTAGAACAACTAATAATATCTAGATTTAGAAATTTGGATGCTCTATATGTCTTTGGTTCCAACATCTACCTCCATCCTTATATATATATATATATATATATATATATATATATATATATATATATATATATATATATATATATATATATATATATATATATATATATATATATATATATATATAGGGGTGGGAATAGGCTATGCCGGCCTACATGGACTTACGACCTGACCTACATAAAGTTTGACCTGGCCTGACCTATTTAATTAAAAGGTTAGGCTCAGACTTTTTTAAAAGCCTATTAAATTAAATAGATCAGGCTTAGACTTATTAAAAAGCCTTATAAGCATGATATGTAACATCCCATTTTTTTCACAAATAAATTTAAAAAGTTTTTTAGTAAAAATAATAAAAATAAATAAATAGAGTAAATAATAGGTCGTAAATGCCCCTAGCTATAAATAGCAACATGCTAGGTTTTTCAGACGGACTCCTCAGCTTCCTCTGCCTCTCATTTTCGTTTTTCCCCTTCTCCTCTCAAAATCCTTTCTTTTTCCCGTAGCTCACTAAACCTGTCTTAGAAAAACGACGATCTCGGACTCATTCACCGTTAGATCGTCGTGAACTTTAAACACCAGGTTTGCAACCCAATTTCCAGCATTCTCACCGTTGGGAATTTCAAAATCATGTCTGAGATTATAGGAAAACCTTTCGCATTGTAGCCTTTTAATTTCCCGCAGAAACCCAAAACTGTTTCGGTAAAACTATGATCCCGATTTCGATAACCGTTGGATTTTCATGAAAGTTGAGTATGTTTTTTGAAATTCAATTGCGCACACTTCCACCGTTGGGATTTGCGAGATAATATTCGTGAAGGGAGAAAAAGGAATCGCATGAAGACAGTACAAGTGGAGGTTTAAATCTTTTCTCCGTCTCTCTTGACGTTTGGGAATTCTATCGGAGCAGTCGGAGAAATAACTGAAAGAATCTCAGGGAACCGCTAGAGATGCTGCTATCGCTGGCTGAAGACACGTGAGTCCGCTCAGAGGTAAGGGATGAGTTATTCACAATTGGGGATTAATGAGAACATGTGTAGGGATCCTTAGAGATATCAATTGAAATGAGTTTTGGGGTATTTTGCAATTTTTATTTTATCCTTATAATTATTACAGTAAATTATATATGTTTGACAGACCAATTGTTGTGAAATTGACATGCTATTGTGTTGAGCGTGAACCCTATAAATCAAGCATTTTTCTAATTAATATAAATTGATGAAATAAAGTAAGGAAAAATTTAAAGAGAGATATTGATTTTTGTATTTTCTCTTTTTCTTGCTTTTTTTAAGTTTTTATATATAATTTAAAAAATTAATATCATAATTGAAATTGACCAAAAGTGTTCATATAATTATTTAGAATTTGTGCATTGAAAGCTTACTTTGTAATTTGTGATTCAATATGATGTATGCTAGTTTATATATATAGAGGTAGTTATTTATATTAATAATTTATGTAAATAATATTGTAGAGTGTTATAGTATGATTTCAAAAATTATTAAGTGTTGGAGTTTGAGAATATTATGGTTAAATTTGATGAACATGTGTATGTTGTACCTTATGAATATCATTAGGAATGTTATGAGATGGTTGATGTGATGTTATGAGATGTTAAAGTATGGACCTGATATTCGATTGTGAATAAGTGAATGTCTTTAACACTTGATGTTACATTAATTATATTGTGAGCTATGAATTATACAATGACCCGACCAGTGTTTATGCGCAGTGTTGAAGAGAAAGTGTAGGTTCCTAGTTTGGAACCAATGTTAAATTGTAGCGAAATTGTGTTAAACATGTTTGAAACATGAGTGTGAGGTCGTGGTATTGTATAATTCATGAGCAGTGTTTATAAATGAAATATGTGATGAATTATGGAATAATATGTTGCCTTGAGATTATAATATTGTTATTGAGATTGAGTAAAAGTGTAAAGTAGAACATGTGTTGAATTGTAAGATACGTGAAAACATGTGATGGTGGATTGTGACATTATGAGATGTGAAATTGTGAATGAGTTTTGGTTGTGAATACGTGTGTGATTAACTCTTGATGTGACATTATTTGTGTTGTAAGCTGTGAATTGTACAATAACCCGACCAGTGTTATCTTGAGAAAAGTGTAAATGCGCAGTGTTAAAGAGAAAGCGTAGGTTTCCTATTTAGGAACCAGTGTTAAATTGTAGCGCAATATGTAGTACATGTTTAACACACGAGTGTGAGGTCATGGGTATTGTATAATTCACGAGCAGTGTCCGTGTGCTAAAAATAATTTTAGGGGTTGGACCTGAATCAGGAGGAAGAGGCCCTGACGGACTCTTCGGAGTGTAGGCCTTGGGGGTCACCGGGTTTGAGTGTTCCTTTAAGCCTATGTTGATCCCGTATGGTTGAAGCATTCTTGCAAAACATCGTGACCCTGATTGGTCTCCCTATGATCTTACTTAGTGAGAGTGACCTGACAAACCCATTGTTTGGTGTGTCTGGTTATGTACTCCTAAGCGCCCTAGGGTGGTTTTTCACTGACATGGTACCACATCGCATATAGGCTTGAGTCTTAGCATAACTGTCTCATGCGCTTGCTAATTGTTCATTATGAAATTGATGTGTTATTATATCTTGATCAGAGCGTGTGATTCTTGTGTAATGTGATTGATGATTGAAAAGTGGACTTTGAATGACAAAGTGGTGGAATTACGTGAATTACGTGTAACTAAATTTTATTTGGTTTATATGATATGTATATCTAATTGTCTTGTTGCTCTATTAGTTAGGAATGTGATAACTCACTCCCTGTGTGTTGTTTGTGTTTGGATCCTGTGATGATCTTGAACTTTGTGTTCGGGGGAGCAGATGACTAGGTGAATTGCTTTAAGGAACCATGTGATGAAGGACGTCGGGACACAACACTCTGATAGGATGTGACATTGGGGTATAGGGTTTTATAGACGGTCTTGTTTGAGCTAAAGTGAATTTATTATTTATTTAAAAAAGTTTTATGATGATGTTAAAAAGGTGAATGTGAGCCTGCTACCTTCTTGAAAGACTTGTATTTAAATATGTTTTAAAAACTTGAATTAAGTTTAATTTTTTTTAATTATTTCTTTTATTATTAGTGCATATATGTGTGCGGTAGAGGGTGTCACATGATAGGCCGGCCTATATATATATATATACTTATATTATTTTTTAGGTACAATTAATATTATTTTTTAAAAAAACTAGCAGATTCTATTCCTATAATTAAGTAAAATTTTAATTACAAGGTGTGGGTCAGGTGTTCCTTTATATTTCTCATTATTTTTATTAGTTTTTCTATTTCTGTTAACAGTTCCTTTTTCTATTCCTATTAGGTTTCATTTTTCTTTTATTACGTTCCTGTGTTCTAGAGCAAATAAAAATCATATCCTATCATATCCTATTATGTTTCTATACAAAAATCATATCCTATTACGTTCCTATACAAAAATCATATCCTTTTTCTATCAGGTTTCCTTTTTTTTAACTTCCTATTAGGTTCCTAACCAAACAAAAATCATATCCTATCATATCCTATTAGGTTCCTATAGAAAAATCATATCCTATTAAGTTTCTATACAAAAATCATATCCTTTTTTCTATCAGGTTTCATTTTTTTTTTTAACTTTCCTATTACGTTCCTAACCAAACAAAAATCATATCATTTTCACTTCAAGCTTTTTGATAGAGATAATTAACATTTTGTGTTTAGCCTATTATAAAAGGTGTTATTTTTTTTTTTTTTGGTAAAAACAACTAGGAATATTAAAGATTTAATGTGAAGAAGACTTTTAAATAGGCTACCAGGCTAGGCTAGGCTTTTAAAAAGGTCAGGCCGAGTCAAAATAAAAGTCTTTGATAGACTATAGGCCAGGCTCAGGCCTCAAAAATTAATCGTAGGCTAGGCTCAGGTCTTTTAAAGTCTGGCCTGTCCTGACCTATTCTCACCCCTATATATATAAGAACATTTTGAGATTTTTTTGTCCTTTTTTTATAAGACTGGTCTGCTGTATTATTATTATTATTATTATTATTATTATTATTATTATTATTATTATTATTATTATTATTATTATTATTATTATTATTATTATTATTATTATTATTATTATTATTATTATTATTATTATTATTATTATTATTATTATTATTATTTTTTTTTTTTTTTTTTTTTTTTTTTTTTTTTTATTATTATTATTATTATTATTATTATTATTATTATTATTATTATTATTATTATTATTATTATTATTATTATTATTATTATTATTATTATTATTTATTATTATTATTATTATTATTATTATTATTATTATTATTATTATTATTATTATTATTATTATTATTATTATTATTATTATTATTATTATTATTATTATTATTATTATTATTATTATTATTATTATTATTATTATTATTATTATTATTATTATTATTATTATTATTATTATTATTATTATTATTTATTATTATTATTATTATTATTATTATTATTATTATTATTATTATTATTATTATTATTATTATTTATTATTATTATTATTATTATTATTATTATTATTATTATTATTATTATTATTATTATTATTATTATTATTATTATTATTATTATTATTATTATTATTATTATTATTATTATTATTATTATTATTATTTATTATTATTATTATTATTATTATTATTATTATTATTATTATTATTATTATTATTATTATTATTATTATTATTATTATTATTATTATTATTATTATTATTATTATTATTATTATTATTATTATTATTATTATTATTATTATTATTATTATTATTATTATTATTATTATTATTATTATTATTATTATTATTATTATTATTATTATTATTATTATTATTATTATTATTATTATTATTATTATTATTATTATTATTATTATTATTATTATTAATTATTATTATTATTATTATTATTATTATTATTATTATTATTATTATTATTATTATTATTATTATTAATTATTATTATTATTATTATTATTATTATTATTATTATTATTATTATTATTATTATTATTATTATTATTAATTATTATTATTATTATTATTATTATTATTATTTTTATTATTATTATTATTATTATTATTATTATTATTTTATTATTATTATTATTATTATTATTATTATTATTATTATTATTATTATTATTATTATTATTATTATTATTATTATTATTATTATTATTATTATTATTATTATTATTATTATTATTATTATTATTATTATTTTGCCGAAATACTCTTAACTATTTTAGAATCTTTTAGTCGATAAACAATAAAAGTTGTAAATTAAAATGATAATATTTTTATCTCTCTTAAAAAATGACTAACAAATTAAAAGATAAACTATATAATCAGTATTCTTTCTCCCCCACATCAATTAATTAGGTGCAAAGTAATTATTTAGAAAAAGTGAGATGATAAGTCTTAATAACTGTAAGGGTAGATTTTGAAAAAATAATATAAACTATTAACAAATTCAATGTAACTAACTAAATTAGTTAAGTTTCTAAATTCTAGTGAGTTAGTTAAAATGATCTTATATATAAAGGCAAAGGTAGTAACCTCGATGAGCCCATAAATAATCCATAGACTATTATAGCATATTATATATTTTCTCACTTACATAGGGTGTTGGGATCAATGTTTCTAATGTTAATCCAAAAATATTTGGAGATATCTTGCATTTCAACACACATGCAATGTTTCCAACACTAATACAACAAGCTCAATGTAGGGATCCTAGCATTGAATTGGGGAATTCCTTCTTAACAGTACATGAAATACATTTTATGTAGTCGTTACTACATTGGTTCTTTAAAATCATTGGAATTAAATGTAATTTTACAACATTGGTTGTTTATAAATTGATGTTGAACTAATAATCTAACATGACAATCTAAACCGATGTTGAAACTATTTTATTCTCTCATACTTATTTGAACTCCCGATCCTTTTGCTCTCTATACATGCTCTTCACAAACCCTAGTTTTTCTTTTGATCCCATTGCCACCACGACCCCAAACCCTTCACCACCAACCTGTCTCCACCATGAACTCAAACCTTCCACCACCACCACCACAATCCTGCTGTCATCATGAACCCAAACCACCACCATGATCTTTCAGCTGCCACCACCACCACCTCACCTCCACTTTTTCATGATCATCAAGAATCACACAATCATTAATTAATATTGACATTATTATTTTACTCACTCATCTTCATCATTATCTTCACTACTCGAGTAGTAATCATTCTTTAGTCCATGGCATCAACCAGGAATCTTCATCACTAGTCACACCATTCTCACCCAGCGACACCATCACTTTCCTACCATTTGATTTCAATCTTGCAATGATCAGATATATCAGTTCTCATTTTGCTTATCAAGAATTTTGGCTGTGATAATTTTATCAGATATTTCAATTATGTTAGGCAAGGTAGATAGAAAGATCATATGTGAAATTAAACGCTTGTATCGTTATTCAGATTCAGGTTTGAAGAGGGAGATCGAACACCTTTGCAGTATATATGTTTTGGAAATTTTTTTATGTTGTATATATGTTTGTCATTTTATAAGCTTCGTACTATTGCTTGGCTTGATTTTGTTCATTTGTATGCACTGATTGTACACATGGAAACCCTCTTGTATTATTTATTGATAATATATCATGAATATTGTTTCTCTATTTCTTTTGTGTGTCTTTGTGGGTATTTAATATTTAGTTTTATTAATTATATATCTTTCAATCTAAATATGACAACATATAGGTCACGGTGTATTAATAAAAACATAAGATACATAATTACAAGTATAAACATGAAACGATAAATACATAATGCTATTTTTTAATAAAGAAAATTCTGCATCATTATTAAAATCAATGTAGTAGATGAAACTTTTAACATTGGTTATGTTAATAATTGATGTTGGACGTGACTTGATTCATTTCACAATCTAATAAAAAAAAACTTTTTTCACTTTTGTTTTTTTTTTTCTTTTTAATCTATAATGAATGGAATAGATTCCTGCAATGAAGCACCCTAGCTAGGGACATGATTCATGCATGAGAATATTGACTCTCTGTATTGCAACCAGAAATATCAAGTTTAATTATTAAGTTTATGTGGTAACCTTTTTGCGCCATAGGTCATAAAGATTACAGGGTGGCCTGGGTATCTTGGGAGGTAGATTGAGAAGTAGATCCTAGATATCATAATGTTGACCCGTATGACCTGCACTAAGACTACCAAACAACTTGGTTATTTTATAAACCAAAGCTTATTTTATAAACGAAAGGTAGACATTAATTATGGTTTGGACCAAGAAAATGAAAAGAATAATGATTCTAGTCTAGTGAATAACTTAAGGTTTAAATGTATAAGTGTTTGTATAAAATAAAGGGTCTTTTCAATCTATGTTTTTAGAGTATTGATTAATAAATTAAAAAAAATATTTATTGTGAATATTATAAGAGAGTGTAAAAAAGTCATAAATAATATAATTTTATGTATTTAATTTTTTGTTCTTTTTAATTTCTTAATTAATATACTAAAGACACTTATTAATATTAGTCTAAAATAAAATTAATGCCTACAGTTACTATTTGATAGTATAATTTAATAATTAGAAAGAATCCTTATATCGGTAATCGGTGGCTCAATAATTGTTTAAGAAAGTGTCAGTCAATTTGATTGAATTGAACCATTTCATTAGAATAAAATAAAAAAGGAAATGCTCCATGCAATAAACACAGTTTAAACTTTAAACTCTAGCTGGCTTGTTGTTGGTGATGTTATCAAGACCATGGGGTGGCTTTGTTAAAAAACTGGCGCACCAAAGAGGAAGAAGCATACCACCGATTACATATTCAAAGAAAGTGATTGAATTATATGTATAAATTATCGTAAATTCTTTGATATCCAAATTTGATTATTATGATAAAAATATAATTAATTATATATATCAATTAACATAAAATTATTTAAGTTTAATATGATGTAACTGTATTAAATATTTTTTAAAAAATTATTTCTATATAATCATATCCAACTCAAACATTATTATTTTCAATATAAAATACATATGATAAAAAAAGAAACAACATATTAATAAATAAATATTCATTTTTTATCATATTATAAATATGAATTGTTCATCTGTTTTATTAATGAGTAACCTGAACGGCAGAAGCAAATTATACATCCTTGGTAGAATATTTTCTGTTAGTTACGTTTTTCCACATTCTCTTAGCATACAACATGTTATAGTAATGTCTCAATTCACATTTAGAACAACTTCAAGGTGAAAAAAGTTCTATATATTTAAATTTGGGAATTTCTTTCCCAAAATTGAGTCCAATTATTGTTGGAGCTAGCTACACTAGCTCTTCATATGCTCGTGTGATGGAGGAGAATAACAAACTTGTCCTTGCAATTTCCCTTGTGGAGTAGTTCAATCTTCCATTTGACCCCACATTCATCTCACATTTGTGTCCGGTAGCATAATCACTAGTGCACTTAAGTGTAGTGTGTTGATCTTCTTTCTTGATTATTATTGTCCTTGTCATTTTCAAGATCTTAGGACAAAGAAGACTACTTGGGTAGGACACGTTGTGTGTCCACAAGAACGTGTCTCAATTTGTACCCCATCGGTTGGTCGCGTGTTATGATGTTGGCTTTGCATTCCACCTATGTTGTCATGTAGTTCGTCCATGCTTTGAAGAATATGTGACCCACACCTAGTTGTGTCTTCTCAATGCGGTGTTATTTGATCTTACTTTCCATTTTTTTATTAGATATGATTCTCTGTAAAATATTAATCATACAAATGGTTTTGACAATTTATGAAAAAATAAAAAAAAAGATTATATTTTTGTTCAAATAACTTTTTTGTTATTATAATATAGTTGTTTTTGCCTTTTTATGTTTATTTTTTTACTTGCACCCTTGTTATATACTTTTTGATTCATTTTAAAACTTGTTTGAATAAAATTTTATTTTAATACGTACTTATAAAAAATAAAATAAATTAAAATTTTCTCATAAATTAAAATCAACTTATACACTTTAATTTCATATGTTTTTTCATCAAATCTCTCTGAAAGTTTAGGTGTATATATAAGTTGATTTTATCTTATGAATTATTTATTTATTTAATTACTTTTTATTTTTTTCTCTTATAAATTAAATATTCATTGAGAAGTTTATTTAAACTAGGTATTAGTTTTCAATGTCACGAGGTTAATGTTGTTGAGAGATGGCATGACTATCAGAGATTCGATAACAGGCTTAATATTTCTTAAATAATAGTAATTAAAAGGAAACTTTCGTAATATAAAAGAGAGACATATATGACTTTTCTTAAGAAAGTAATATTTAAAAAAACTATTTAGGCAGATAGAGCAGTTTCAAAATTATTTATGTGGGTTTTTGTCACCTAAAATGCAAGAGGTATTATTCTGATGTTATTTTATGTTTATTTTTTGTTCTGGATAGATATATTATTCAGGGTGACATGTCTTGTTTTGATCGTTGCATTTTTTTTTTAAATCGACTATATTCATAATTGATGTAAAAAAAACTATTTTTTATATCAATTATATTTACAATTAAATATATCTTATCGCGTGAATGACACCTCTTATTATAAGATAAAAAAAATGAATACAAAATATCATTCAGGGTAACACTGTCCTTTATCGTGTGTTGAAAAAAAAGTAATACAAATAGTTTTCAAACTACTCTATCTGTGTAAATAGTTTTTTTAATACCACCTTTGTCAAAAAAGTCGACATACATACAAAATCATCAATTTTAAAAGGAGTGAGACAATAAGGTGGGGATTAAAATAAAATATAAAAAAACGCATTGACGACCAGAAAAAAAAGAAGGAAAAATAAACTATTATAAGAATTAAAAACTCATTTAAATCTATTTTATTTTATAAAAAATTGAAAATAATAAAAATAATATATACTACGTACTTTTATAATCATGAGTAGTAAATTACATTTGTCTCTGCATATCTTGTACTCATCTTTTACTGTCTTCATGCTCTATAACCATCTCTTCTTTGAAGTTATATGGTGACTGTATTGTACTAGGCAATAGGCAGGAACCCAGAGACCGAAGAAAAGGTCGGAGATGCTAAACAGAATGAGAATGAAGATAAGTAGAGAACAGGGTGTGCACAGTAAGAAGAGAGTAAGGCCTACAACACGTGCATTAAGTAAAGAGGGTACTGGTCATGGTGAATGGGTGAGGGCGAGGGTGATAAATGATATTTTTTTGTAATATATATTAATTATAAAATTATATTAGTTAAGAAGTTAAAAGGAATTTTTTTATTGGGATATGCAAAATTATATGCTCATGAGATCATATACTTTTTTCACAATAAATATATTTTTTAATTTTTTTATTAATATCCTTAAGATACTAGTTAATAATATTCTTTTTAATCATGTTATTAGTTATAGTAAAAAGAATTATGTTATTTGTAAAATGTTGAATGATTTTCTGAGGTCAAGTGTATGAAAGAAGATTTACTGAGATTAAAGAATATCATGATAACATGATTAGTTTTTTACTTCTGCCGGAAATATATATCTTATTGGGTTGAAAAAAATGCTGGAAGTATATCATTTTAAATATTTTTTAATAAATTTTATTATAGATATATTGATAAAAAAAACTTTACTTTTTAAAAACAATTTTTTATGAGACAAATTGACTTTTTAAAAATATATTAGTATTAAGAATAAATTAATTAACAACCATCAAATACATGAATCAATTAAATTCAAAGTTTTTCGTGCTTAACCAAATTTGAGTTTATACCTTGCTTTGTTTTTCATTTTTAAGCATTTACTTATTTATGCTGAAAAATATTTTTTAAATTTTTTGCATGTATGTACTTTAAAATTAATTTTCATCATGTGTATTTTAACTAACTACTAATATATTGATAATTCATTGTTCATGTAGTTATATATCATATATATCAGATGAAGTTAGTTGAGGTAAGTTATTGTAAAATTCTTTATTTAACTTAAGGTTCTCTTGAAATATTTTTAGGAGAAAAATATAAAAAGAAAAAAATAAAATGAATTTCTTCATGAGTTAAAACAATTTTTTATTAGTTAATTATTAATTAATTTGTATATTTCTCTAATCTTTCAGATAAGTTATATGATAGAGATTTTATAAAATAATTAATGAAAAAATCATTTTAACTTATAAAAAAAAATTTCTTATTTTTTTCTCTTAAAAGTATTTCTAAAGAAATTTACTCAACCAAGTCTGAAGTGATTATAATGTTACAGCATCAAAGTCAAGGGAAATCAAGGAGAATGTTCTAGTATAAATTAAAGAAGACTCTTCATGTTAGTGCCTCAGCAATCTCAAATTATTTCTGCCCTGCCATTTGAAAAGTTCATTCATTTTTATTCCACTTCTTTGGTATGATCTATATCCTTCAAAAAGTCCCAATTCCTATGTATTTTCTGATCCAACCTTTAGCCGCAAACACCAGACACCCCAATTAGGGTGTAAAGTCAAGCTTCATAATGGTAAGAGGCTTTTTTAACTGATGCTGGTTCATCTTCATCATAGTCCTCGATCTTCCTCCAATGACCCCACCAATCCATCCCCTCTAATATATCAAATGAAGAAGGATAACCAAATGATCCGTACTTAAAGTTTATGGAAGAAGTCAATGAGCTAGCCCCATATCACGGCCTTCAAACTCTCCTTTTCTACTCATGATTTGATCATTGCTATCATCAAACATTGCTACCCCACTCATACTTCAATCAGAAATCCCCCTTATTCCTAAACACCCTTTTGGCTAAAATTTATTTCGTTAATTAATTCAATTACGGTAACAAAAGTATTTGTGGTAGTATAACCATAACTACCACCATCATAACTTTTTGTAGACATCCCTTTTTTATCATGACTAAAAAAAATTCTGGTGGGTAATCAATACTCCCACAGGTAAAATTATCTACTTACAAAGGATCGTAAGAACATAACAAAAATTACACCGTGGAAAAAATAATAATAAACACAAGAATTTAACGTGATTTAACACCTCTAACTTATGTCCACAAAACTGTCTCAAAAATATTTTCTTATCACAAAAATAATTACAAGATTGTAACTCACTCCAAATAGTATATCACTCTACAAATCTAAGTATCTCACTCAATTGTTACAAGAAATGATAATACTTTCAGATAAAGACATTTTTCTCTCAATAAAGTGACTTTGTTTCATAATCTGTCTTCTCACACACACTCTCTTCATGTGTATTTCTCCACTAATTGTCTTCACTATTTATAGTGAAGGTTGCTACCAACTATAATAGATAAGTTCTCTTGAAAATTAAAATAAAAATAACTTTCATTGCATCATTCAAATAAACTTCATCTAGTAAAATGCAATATTTCACTTTACATTTAAGTCATCTAAACCTTATTAATAAAAACTCAATTTCCAATATGCATGCACCTTATATTTTGCCTTGAATCTCTACAAATTTAATGTGGGACTCTTCCATTTGTTGAAATAAATTGAACTCATTTTTTTAGACGATGGAAATTTAGGGAGAGTGGATACAAAAAATAACTAAATTTAAAGAGCTTTTATAAAAATATTTAAGTGTACCTCACCTCAAGGAAAGTAGAGACTCAAATATGTAACCTATGAAATGCAAGACTATGAGCTTGTTATGCTTTGACCAATCCCTTTAGATTTGGGTTTTTTTTGTGTGTCTAAAGTATCTTAGATTAATATTTTAAAATATGACAATCCATTTAAGGATATGATATCTTTCAACTCTTTTATACATACGAACCTAAAATCAGATATCTAACACCACATGTTTAAGGAGTATAGTTATTTGTTAAGAAAATGTGTAACCACAGAGTATGCTTGGGTACGCGTTGAAACCACCTTAAACCAAAAAATCACACTTACCAAAGCAAAAATATCAAAACAACTGTGTTGTAACTTTCATCTGAAAGTCCTTTGGCGTTGGATTTAAGTGCTTCTCAAACACACACATATGCATGAGCATTGCTTCTAGCTTTGAGCATTAGCACGAGGACTTTAATGTGAATAGTGACAATGCTAGAAATTTGTCCAGGTGTTAGCAGCTTCCTCTTCCTTTGGCTGGCCCTATTCAATGTTTCACTCACTGTTCTTTTCCCCTTCTCCACCTTACCTTCCTTCTTCTTTTCTCCCTTTGACCAACCCCTCATTCAAAAGGCTTAGTCTTTGCTTTATGGTGCGTAGGAGAGCATGTGAATTTGATAGAATTGGGTTGAAGCACTGCAGTTTAGATTGTGATCATTGAGGGCCCTCCAAATTGGTTGTTCTACCTTTCTGTTGTTTGTCTAATTCAGCTTTCTTTCTTGCTTTCCTTTTCCATTCTAAGGGAGAGTTCAAGATTACTGTAATACCGGCCAAGTTTCTTATGCAATGATTCATAAATCAACTCAATAAACCTTGAAACTCAAAGGGGTGTTATTTACATGTTTAGCTCAAAATTATATACTAGGAATTGAATAATCTCATAATCAAAATGGAGTACTACTGTCTCAACAATTATACAGCTTAGATAGGGAAATTTCTTGTTACATTTGAAGAATGGATTTTGTTAATTGCTTATCCACTATTAGAAATGCCGAATCAATTCAAAATGTATATTGGATTTAAAAAATAAAAAGGGGAAATTATTTAAGAGAGATTTTATAGTGTTCCCAGTGATTGCATACTTAATTTTTTAACCAATCAAATTACATGTCATCTTCTTATTAATTATTTTTGGTTTTATCAAATTAGTCATTGATTATTATTTTTTTAAAATTTTAAATTGCAACTTTTTTAAATTAGAAAATATGATTAAAGATAACTTTAGAAGTCTGATCCTAAAGTCTTTTTGTTACTTTCAACATTTTTTTATAAAAAAATCTTTTGAGGTTTAGGGTTTAAATTTTTTTTATTATTGTTTCTTAAGCATAGGTTTAATAAAAAGTGTAAAAAATAACAAAAAAATTTAAGGTTGAGACTTCTAAAGTTATTTTTAATTATATTTTCTAATTTTTTAAAAAATTACAACTTTAAAAAATAATAATCAAGGACTAATTTAAAAATAAAAAGATAATTAATAAGAAAATAACATATAATTTGATTGTCAAAACTTCCCAAATTATCAGCGGCACGTTAAAAACTGTGAGTATTTAATGGAAATCCATGTTATGTACTCTTGAAGAAAACGTTCCATTTTGCTTGAATGGAGGAAAGACAAGAGAGAAACAAAATATGAAATTATGATTTAAACATTTTTTTTCTTAATTTTGAAGTGTTTAAATATGCTATTTTTCTTATGTTTCTTCTCTTCCATAGAAAAGAAAGGCAAATAAATAAATTATCACCCCTTTTATCTTAGTTTTTGTCAAGTTATGAGAGAAAAAATATACAATAAATAATTATAATAAATTTATTATTATTTGCATAGACTATTTTTTATTTTTGACTTTTTCTTTTATAACAAGACTTCTCATGATACTGATAAATAGGAAAGGATTCAAATTTGTAAGTTTTAACATTAAGAAAGTATTTAAATATTTTTAATTCAATAAAATATAACTAAATTTAATTAAATTTTTTCCATTGATGATTTTTCTAATTTTCTTAAACAAAATAATGATAAAATTTTAAAAAAATATTTCAAAATTCACAAAATGATAAATAAAATTAAAAAAAAATTATATAAACGATTAATGTTTTAAAAAATATGGGTGTGATTTATAAGGATATTTTTCTTAACACTTGAAGTTTTATATATCTTTTTCCTCCATATTTTTTCTCCTTCTAATCACAATAAGATTTACCCACTGGTTGAAAAAAAGATGAAGACCACACTAACAAATTAATATTTATTGTAAAAAAACATTATTCATATATTTATTTTCTCTTTCTATCCATGTCAAAACAGATTACATACACCTCAAAAATGTTAATAATAATAAAAAAAAAACATCTTTTCCTACTTTTCAACTGCACTATCTTTTGAACTTTCTTTTTAAAAGTAGATTTAGTTTAGCTTTCGGCAACCTTCTGTCAACATCATAAATCCTGTAGAATTTACTCATCATATATGTGTGCACCATTCAAGTGCGGAGAACAACGGTTTGGGTAGGCCTATTTGTGGGGTGTTGCTAGATGTATAAGTTATATTCCTTGTGCATTCAGTATTTAAAAAATTCTAAAAATATAATTAAGTGTTAATATAACTTATGGATTGATGAATTCTTAAGAATTATATGGATTATGTAATTCATATAACTCATACAGATTAATCCATATGAGTTACAATTAAAAAAATAATTACTATTTAAAAATAATTTAAAATAATCTTTTTTATTTAAAAATTAAACAATAAATATTTACAAAAAAACAAAATAATATATTTATATTTAATAAAAAATAATTATTTAAAAACAAAAATTAAAATAATATTTTTATAAATAAAAAAACATCTATCATTAAAAATAAAATAAAATTAATTTATTAATAAATTAAAAAACTTACGGATTAACTAATCCGTATGAGTTATATTGATTTGGTAATCCATATGAGTTATATGGATTACCTAATCTGTATAATTCATATGAATTAGGTAATGCGTATGTGTTACACGGATATCAAATGCGATCCTAAACCACGAAAAAAAAAAATCTTACCTCAATGACAGAAAAGCACGATAGTGGTGCAGATGTCCTGAACGGAGCCAATGGAGGCTGACGACGATGACAATGTGACAACGTTAACATAGAGATGGAGGAGGAAGAAGCTGCGTTGCGGCACAAGCATGTACAAAATGCACAAGGGAGAAAAGAGGGAGAGGGTGTTTTAAAAATTTAAGTGAAATGTATTTTTACCATTTTACTTAAATTGCTGGGTACACAAGCAGTATTGCTGAGTGCACCTAGCAACAACCCTATTTGTATCAACCTGTTATGGGTTGGGTCAAAACTATAATTTGGTTGATTTACTATATGCAACCGAGTTATTTATATGATTAGAGTGAAAAAAAAATAATTTTAACTGACATGTAGTAATACATTTATATTAACTTATATTAAAATCTATTATTATTTAATGTAAATAATTTTTTTAGAATAAATTTAAGTAAATTAGGAAAGAAAAACTTCATAATTACAGTTATTAATTATGATTATTTCGAATTTGTGGAGCAGCTTGGATCACTCGGATAACTAACATCATACTATGACGAATTGGTCCAATTTTTAACATTCAATTTTATTAGCCTAACTACATATTTTATCAAGTTTTTTTTTTTTCATTTTTTTAAAATCAGATTAGACTGTCCATTTTGTTTGTTCAATTGGACCAAGAATAGGTCAAGTCACTGGTCCTCACAACTAAGGAAAATGATAATAAAAAAAAATATAGTTAACAACTGGTCACGAACTGACCAAGAATTGATGCTAAAGATTGATTTGAACTGATTTTCTATTTAAAAAATATTTTTAATTTTAGTTCTATTTTTTAAATAAATAAAAAATCATATGAGATTTACATATGAATTATTATCGTCTAACTATTTATTATAAATTCTTTATTTTCTAATATCATCCTTTTATGTTAATTTAAACTTGTACCTAACTTAATTTTCTTATAACTTTATATTAATTTATTACTGGTACCCGTGGCGATGCACAGGTAAATTTGGAGGAGAAATTTTTTTATTATATAAAAAATTATATTAAAGATTTTATTGATTTTATATATTATTTGAAGAATTAAAATTAATTCAATAGTTAGGTCTATTATACACTAAAGTAATTTTAAAATTATTCAATTTTTTTAATATATATCACATTATATTATCATATACATTTGATTGATTTAATTATAATTTAATATTAAACTATATCTTTCTATATTTAGTATTTCCTTAACTTAATCATATTTAATATTAACTTTTATTTTTAAAATTATAATTATAAATTAGTTATGATGAGTTAATTTGGAATGAAAAAAAGAAAAGAGAAACATTTTTTTAGAGTGTGACACGTGTCCTGATAGTTAGACAAAGTCAACAACTATCTTTTACATAATATATGATATGAATATGATATTTAATTGACCTATTCCAATTAAATATAATTTACTAAATATATTTAATCAATAACTAGAATCACAATTCAACCAATGAATTGTAAACCAATACTTTTATTGATTAAACAAGAAGTTAGATTTTTAAAACGTTAGTTATTTTATCTCATTACTTCAATTTGCATTGATATTTTTATCGAGTACTACTTGATTTTAGGTGAACCCTAGTATCCTCAATCGAAAGCTAAGGATTAATTTTTTGAGATTTTGGAATCCGTTTAAGGGGTTAATATCTTTCAATAATATTTTTTTTTTACATATTAATAGATATCAAATCTCTGACCACATGTTTAAGAGATAATGTTATATACCAATTATATCACATCATATTAGTGAGTACTAGTTGATTTTATCAGTGAGTTATCAAATTTTCACTATATGAAACTCCCATAGTCAATTTAGTTCTTTAATAATGTGTTTATTAATCCAATTAGTCATTTAAAATTCAAATATATTTAATAAATTTAAATATATTTTTGCCTTTAGAATTTACCTTGATTTTAATTTTATTTCTTATACTTTAAAACTTCAATCTATAGGTCATTACAGTTTTAATAAAAATTGTTTGAATCTTTCTTTTTTGTTAGGGGAAATTGGTTTTGCTGATACTACAACGAGGAAAACCTAAACAGAATAAAATTATAGGAACTAAAACTTAAACTAAGTGAAAACTACATATTTAAAATTATAAGGACTTATATTAAAATTAAAATAAATTGTTGTTACTGTCATACCCTAATTTCGTCCGGGGATCATTATTTGTCGGCATGTGACCTCCGTTTGACCACTTCAAAATGTTTAATACCCATTGTCATGGAACCCGTAAAGTTCTGGAACGTTTCGGAAAGAAAACAGCCAAAAATACAAAAACGGGGAGTGAACTTATCAAACACAGGGGGTGCACTCAAAAAACATTGCCCATAACTTTCTTGAAGGGGGGGGGGGTGAACTTATCAATTACGGGGTGTGTTCAGGAATCTTCCTCAAGAAGCCTCTGGGCGGCAACCACCTCCATTTTGTTAAAAAATGGCATCCGAGGCTTCCGTAAAATTTTTGAAAACCTTGGGTTAGCATATTTCACTTAATATTGGTGAAAGGGAAGAGAAAAAAAAGAAGAAAATAAAGTCTGAAACGCTTCCGTAACTTTTCTGTAAAGTACGAAAAAGGGGGTGAACTTAGTAATTGGGTTGCGCTTAGAAATCTTCCTCAAGAAGCCTCTGGGCGGCAAGCACCTCCCCATTTTAGCTATAAATAGGGGAAGTAGGCTGAGTTTCAAGGATCCCTAACCCTTATGCTATGCATTTCAACTGTTATGGGTGAAAAAATGTGTTTCCGTGAAGAAAATCCAAGTCAATGTGCTTCTGTAATGCTTCCGAGACGTTTTCATGAGCAAATTCGTGAAGATTTTCCGCTGTTCTTCGTCCGTTCTTCGTTCGTTCTTTGTTCTTCAACCGATAAGTGTTTGAATCTGAGACTTTCAATTCATTTCTTGTTTTGTTTGCTTTCATCTTCATCTTGTTCACTTTCGATTTTCTTTTCTTCCATTTTTAACAAGTTTTAACCGATTGTTTAAGCCGTTATCTCGCCTAATAAATGATAAAATGAATTTTAACGATCATTTATGTTGTAATCTCATTTAATCACTGTTAAAATGAAATCTAACTGATCGTTCACGCTGTAACCTTGGTTAAATAAAAAAAGGCAAATAAGGATAAAATAATCAAAATATCTTGAAAAAAAAAATAATCAAAATATCTTTCAATAAAATAATCAAAAAAATCAATCGGACGTTTTTCTTTGAAAGTTTCCTTGAATGAATTGACTAATAACCAAAGTGAAACTAAGGCTAAAATCAACTCACAAATCAAGCTTTGTCCATAAAAGTCACTCAAAACCGTTTTAAGGTCCAACGCCTTAAACGATCCTCTTTTCTTTTATCGGTTAACATGGACTGTTCAAAAACATAAAATCAACACATAACTTTACCACAATTTGCAAGAACTATGTAAGTCTGATTTCCTCATCGCAATTGAGGATACGTAGGAGCAAAAGTCCCGCTTTTGTCGACAACCCCAAGAGATCATTAATGGTCCAATGCCTTAACGTTTATCTCTTTTCAAAACCAAGAGATCGTTAATGGTTCAATGCCTTAATGTTTCTCTCCTTTCAAAAGATCCTTTAATGGTCCAATGCCTTAAACGACTTTTGTTCGGTTAAAATTGATCTTGCGGAAAAAGATCAAAACAACTTAACCAACGTTTAGTTCTGAAAGAACTACGTAGGTCTGATTTCCTCATCGCAATTGAGGAATACGTAGGAGCGAGAGAAACACCCTTGTCGACCACAAAAAGATAAAAATACAAAAAGGCCCATAAAAGCTAAAAAACATAAAAAAGGAAAAATACATAATTTTGAAGTTATGTCTTGCACACTCGAACGTGTGGGGTGCTAATACTTTTCCCATGCGTAAAAACAACTCCCGAACCTTTCATACTTAAAGTTCGTAGAACACATGCTTTTCGGTTTTTCCGACATTTTCCCTGAATAAACGTTGGTGGCGACTCCGCGCGCCTTCCTCCCTTGGAAGACGCACCCGTGAGCCCCACGTCACCCTCTCGCCGAAGGGTAGGTTGCGACAGTTGGCGACTCTGCTGGGGACTGTTTTTTAGAGAGTTAGGCCAATCAATCAGTGTGCAACATCTCATCATGACTTCTTCTTTATTTATGTTCTCCCTTCCCTTTTATCTTTGGTTTTTGTCCATATTTGTACATAACCTTTGCTATGTTGTTGTGTTTGATGTGTTTGTTTATCAATTACATTCATAGTTAGAAATACTATTTTTCTACACACACATGACACCTACCCTTCATACACACAATGAGATACTAGGCCCTACACCCGGGTCCATGGGAACATAAGGAGTGGAGGTGAATCTGTGGTCATGTTGGGTCTCCGACTTGCTTGATAACAATGAACCCTCATCTAGAGTTTTTCTCTTTGATAACATATTGTTGCTGGTAGTTCCTACTGCCGCAATATGTTTTCTTAAAGGGGATGATACCTTTAGAAACCATTAAGAGAGATATGACCACCTCGAGAAATGTTACTAAAGACCTTTAGCTCTTCCCATTTAGGTTCCCAAAGTAGGGGCACGAAGCAAACACGCTACGTGTTTTGTTTTCTTTTAAACACTGTCATGCATATAACCTAAATGTCATGTATGCCTTTGCTGTATGATTATTTTGTGGATATTGCCATGCTGTGTACATCCCCTTGTTACGCTTTTGCGCATCTGCATCATGTTGTCACGCATGCGTTGTATGTTGGTCTTGTCTTTTGACACGGGAAGCCGAAAGGTCCATATCACCTTCTTAACTGCACACACGGGGCACTGCGCCCCCAAATGCACAAGCAAGAAGAGATGATTTTTCGGGCTCTCGTGTTCGTAAATGCATTCATATCACGCACCGCATAAGCATCTCTTCATGGCATCGTAATTGACATATCGTTCCTGCATTTGTCACTTACCATATTCACGCATTGCATTTTGCATAAGTCATTTCATCACCATGCATATGCATCTAACATGTTTTTTGCATACCATTTGTTTTCATGTTTACTCATGCATGATCCTTGCATTTTCCTCTGCAAAACAAAAACAAAAAAATTGAAGCATGAAAATTCACGCTGCATTCTTAGTTGCACATGTTCGGTACCATGAGCCAACTATGTTGGGATCATAAACCCGTTCACTTAAAAACAAAATGATTGAACATGGTACCTAATGCATGGTTAACTAAGAAAAGATGTTTCTTCGGCCATCTTAATTTCATAATTACATTTGTCATGCATAGCTTAAGTATGCTCGAGTCATTCATCTCTATGAAATGTTGTCAAATTATTGGCAATCGAAATTGCCATTCCTTGGATTATAGGGTTGAACCAAGCTCATGCTTTCTAGAAAAGGTTCATCAAGTCAAGGTCAAGTATGGAAGTAACCAACTTGCAAATTGGGGCAAAAGATGAATCGAGTTACATTGCTACTTTGTTTACTGCCAAACACATTTAGGACTGTTGATGTCCCTGTAACTTTCAGTTTCACTTTGACCAAGATTTCATGGACCATGCTGAAAATCTAAATTGATTCAACCCCATGTCCTGCGTAAAAATTCGCAATACTTCAACTGCGTATCATTCGCATACATCCATGCTTTTCATTGGTTGCATTGCTTATTGCATTCTTTCCTTGAAAAAAAATGAACTTAATCATTGTTATCAAAAAGAAAAGAACACGTTTTACGATGCCCTTACCGAACCCGTGTTAGAGCTAGAGTAATGGGTGAAGTAGAGGAGGTGCAAGAGCAGATGAAGGCCGACATGGAGGCCATGAAAGAGCAAATGGCCACAATGATGGAGGCCATGATGAGCATGAAGAAGATAATGGAAGCCAATGCGGTTGCAGTTGTCGCTACCAGTGCTGTTGCTAAGGTGAACTCGATGCCCCTATTTGGCCTCAACCAAATGAATCATCCAACCTCAGATATGGTAGGAAAAGATTTGGGAAGTACGGGCGGCCCCCATTATGTGCAAATTCAAAACAAGCACGCCTTCCCGCCATATGGCTTGCCTCCCAACTATACACCACCCAATGTGGCGTACACTCCCAATGAGAATGTCAATAACTCCACTCCCATACTCATTGAGAGCCAACAACCTCAATCTGATCATGCACATGTCTCTCAACCCATGAGGGAGACACATGAAATTCCCCACCATAATCTAGCCAACTTCGAGCCTTGCCTCAGATATGCCACTGAAGGGCAAGCAGTTGGTGGTATATCCCTGCAAAACACTTTAGAGGGGCCTCAATTTCGCCCCCAACCACAACCCTTATATGGAAAAATGGTGGGTTGCACACCTTCAAGCTTTGCGGATTTGGTCTTCGCTGGCGAAAGGATCAAAGTGGGTCTGAAAAGAGGTAAATCTGATCATCCTGCTTTGATAAATGCAAAAACTGGGCAAATGAAGAGGATGAGAACGAGGGAGAAATCCTTGCTATGACTGCCATTCCTACATGGTCAAATTTCCCATCAGCCCAACAATGTCATTACTCAGCCAATATCAGCCCTTCTCATTACCCACCACCTAGTCATCCACAAAGGCCGTCCCTAAATCAACCATAAAATCTGTCTGCCGCACATTCGATGCCAAAACACCAACGAAAAAGGAATTTTGTAGAAAAAAGCCTGTAGGATTCACCCCAAATTCTGGTGTCATATGCTAACTTGCTCCCATATCTACTTGATGATGTAGTGGTAGTCATAACCCTTGCCAGGGTTCCTCAACCTCCATTTTTTCGAGGATACGACTCGAACGCAACATGTGCATATCATGGAGGAGTGCCGGGACATTCCATTGAGCACTGTATGACCTCGAAGCATAAGGTGCAAAGTCTAATTGATGCGGGTTGGCTGAAATTTGAGGAGAATCGCTTGTGAATCCTAACATTGACAAGCGACACCATACATGGGGCAATTTTGAAAGCTGTTGTTAGATGTCTCTAATGACTCATCAGGATTTTCAAGTTTATGTCATTATTGTAAACCACTGTTACAATGCTAAATAAAATGGATAAATTTGACATCTTTGTCCCTCATCCTCTCGTAATTACATCTTTGCTTCCACTGGAATGTGGGTGCAAACCATTGGTTTGTTTGCTCAAGCGTTGCACTCCTGAGTTTGGACTTTCAAGACCGTTCAATCAGAAATTACTCGTGCTACACATTTGGTGAGGATGTCATAAACAACGAGTAAAGCAGAAAAGTTCAAAAAGAAAAGGAAAAGAACATTTGATTGACTGTGTTTTCAAGTAAAATATAGACGTTCATATGACCTCATTTTATCATTCCGAAAAGTTTGTCTTTTTTAGAGAGAACTGAGTTATCAAGAATAGGAGTCATTTGACTTAATCTGTCAACTGAAAAAATCCTTCAACTATTTCTCGTCCTTGAAAAATTCTTTTTGCGAGAATCAACCGTGTTAGTGCTTAGCTTTACTGAGTTTTAAAAGATTGGCTAAAATTTTGTTAAAACATAAGCACTTAGACAATGAAGGAAAGCTGGAGTTGCTGCACATGATGTCTAACATTATGTCAAGGAATCAGATCGGGCTGCACAATGCACAAGGCAAGATAAAATGTCAAATGAAGAATTGAAGCTGCAGGATCCACGATGTCGGATACAATGTCCAGGACATCCTGCCCGAAAATACTGGACACATAAATCTGTTATACCTTTAACAGATTAATGTGCAGTCAGCAACAGATTAGGCGATCTATCTTTAGGAACGAATTAAAAGATAATTAAAGTTCGAATTACAAACTTGAATAGTTCGTTCAGGGATTAAAGATTAAAGATAAAAACTAAAAGATCAAACTTTATCTTTTAGATCTTTAAGTGCAGATTTTTCAGGAGAATGATAGATCTTATCCAGCGCAAGTTGTTGCAGCCCAGATACGCACACTGCTATATAAACATGAAGGCTGCACGAGTTTTCTACCAAGTCCGAGATTGAAGAGTTATTTTGTGAGTTTTGGGACTTGAGTGTTTTGTGAGCCACCTTGATGTTACCCTAACATCAAGTGTTGGACCTGAGTGTGTAGAGTTGATCTCTATTGTTCAGAGAGCAATCTCTGGTGTGTCTTTGATTTGTTTGTAAACACGGGTGAGTGATTGAGAGGGAGTGAGAGGGGTTCTCATATCTAAGAGTGGCTCTTAGGTAGAAGTTGCATGGGTAGTGATTAGGTGAGAAGGTTGTATACAGTGGCTGTTAGATCTTCGAACTAATACTATTCTAGTGGATTTCCTCCCTGGCTTGGTAGCCCCCAGATGTAGGTGACGTTGCACCGAACTGGGTTAACAATTCTCTTGTGTTATTTACTTGTTTAATCTGTTCATACTGTCATATATAATCTGCATGTTCTGAAGCGGGATGTCGTGACATCCTGTACGACATCTGTCCTCAGTATCAGAATTTCAATTGGTATCAGAGCAGGCACTCTAAATCACTGAGTGAGATCTAGGGAGATAAATTCTGATGAACATGGAGAAAGAAGGAGGACCAGTGAACAGACCACCAATTCTGGATGGAACCAACTATGAATACTGGAAAGCAAGGATGGTGGCCTTCCTCAAATCACTGGATAGCAGAACCTGGAAAGCTGTCATCAAAGGCTGGGAACATCCCAAGATGCTGGACACAGAAGGAAAGCCCACTGATGAATTGAAGCCAGAAGAAGACTGGACAAAAGAAGAAGACGAATTGGCACTTGGAAACTCCAAAGCCTTGAATGCCCTATTCAATGGAGTTGACAAGAATATCTTCAGATTGATCAACACATGCACAGTTGCCAAGGATGCATGGGAGATTCTGAAAATCACTCATGAAGGAACCTCCAAAGTGAAGATGTCCAGGTTGCAACTATTGGCTACAAAATTCGAAAATCTGAAGATGAAGGAGGAAGAATGCATTCATGACTTCCACATGAACATTCTTGAAATTGCCAATGCTTGCACTGCCTTGGGAGAAAGGATGACAGATGAAAAGCTGGTGAGAAAGATCCTCAGATCTTTGCCTAAGAGATTTGACATGAAAGTCACTGCAATAGAGGAGGCCCAAGACATTTGCAACATGAGAGTAGATGAACTCATTGGTTCCCTTCAAACCTTTGAGCTGGGACTCTCGGATAGGACTGAAAAGAAGAGCAAGAGCCTGGCGTTCGTGTCCAATGATGAAGGAGAAGAAGATGAGTATGACCTGGATACTGATGAAGGTCTGACTAACGCAGTTGTGCTCCTTGGAAAACAGTTCAACAAAGTGCTGAAAAGAATGGACAGGAGGCAGAAACCACATGTCCGGAACATCCCTTTCGACATCAGGAAAGGTAGTGAACACCAGAAGATGTCAGATGAAAAGCCCAGCAAAGGAATTCAATGCCATGGGTGTGAAGGCTACGGACACATCAAAGCTGAATGTCCCACCCATCTCAAGAAGCAGAGGAAAGGACTTTCTGTATGTTGGTCTGATGATACAGAGAGTGAACAAGAAAGTGATTCTGACAGAGATGTGAATGCACTCACTGGGATATTTGAATCTGATGAAGATTCAAGTGATATTGATGTTGAAATCACTTTTGATGAGCTTGCTATATCCTATAGAGAACTATGCATCAAAAGTGAGAAGATTCTTCAGCAAGAAGCACAACTGAAGAAGATCATTGCAAATCTGGAGGCTGAGAAGGAGGCACATGAAGAGGAAATCTCTGAGCTTAAAGGAGAAATTGGTTTTCTGAACTCTAAACTGGAAAACATGACAAAATCAATAAAGATGCTGAATAAAGGCTCAGATATGCTTGATGAGGTGCTACAGCTTGGAAAGAATGTTGGAAACCAGAGAGGACTTGGATTTAATCATAAATCTGCTGGCAGATCAACCATGACAGAATTTGTTCCTGCCAAAAACAGCACTGGAGCCTCGATGTCACAACATCGGTCTCGACATCATGGAGCGCAGCAGAAAAAGAGCAACAGAAAGAAGTGGAGGTGTCACTACTGTGGCAAGTATGGTCACATAAAGCCTTTTTGTTATCATCTACATGGCCATCCACGTCATGGAACTCAAAATAGCAGCAGCGGAAGAAAGATGGTGTGGGTTCCAAAACACAAGATTGTTAGTCTTGTTGTTCATACTTCACTTAGAGCATCAGCTAAGGAAGATTGGTACCTAGATAGCGGCTGTTCCAGACACATGACAGGAGTTAAAGAATTCCTGGTGAACATTGAACCTTGCTCCACTAGCTATGTGACATTTGGAGATGGCTCTAAAGGAAAGATCACTGGAATGGGAAAGCTAGTCCATGATGGACTTCCTAGTCTGAACAAAGTACTGCTGGTGAAGGGACTGACTGCAAACTTGATCAGCATCAGTCAGTTGTGTGATGAAGGATTCAATGTAAACTTCACAAAGTCAGAATGCTTGGTGACAAATGAGAAGAATGAAGTTCTAATGAAGGGCAGCAGATCAAAGGACAACTGCTACCTATGGACACCTCAAGAAACCAGTTACTCCTCCACATGTCCATCCTCCAAAGAAGATGAGGTCAAAATATGGCATCAAAGATTTGGACATCTGCACTTAAGAGGCATGAAGAATATCATTGACAAAGGTGCTGTTAGAGGCATTCCCAATCTGAAAATAGAAGAAGGCAGAATCTGTGGTGAATGTCAGATTGGAAAGTAAGTCAAGATGTCCCACCAGAAGCTTCAACATCAGACCACTTCCAGGGTGCTGGAACTACTTCACATGGACTTGATGAGGCCTATGCAAGTTGAAAGCCTTGGAGGAAAGAGGTATGCCTATGTTGTTGTGGATGATTTCTCCAGATTTACCTGGGTCAACTTTATCAGAGAGAAATCAGACACCTTTGAAGTATTCAAAGAGTTGAGTCTAAGACTTCAAAGAGAAAAAGACTGTGTCATCAAGAGAATTAGGAGTGACCATGGCAGAGAGTTTGAAAACAGCAAGTTTACTGAATTCTGCACATCTGAAGGCATCACTCATGAGTTCTCTGCAGCCGTCACACCACAACAAAATGGCATAGTTGAAAGGAAAAACAGGACTTTGCAAGAAGCTACTAGGGTCATGCTTCATGCCAAAGAACTTCCCTATAATTTCTGGGCTGAAGCCATGAACACAGCATGTTATATCCACAACAGAGTCACACTTAGAAGAGGGACTCCAACCACACTGTATGAAATCTGGAAAGGGAGGAAGCCAACTGTCAAGCACTTCCACATCTTTGGAAGTCCATGTTACATTTTGGCAGATAGAGAGCAAAGGAGAAAGATGGATCCCAAGAGTGATGCAGGAATATTCTTGGGATACTCTACAAACAGCAGAGCATATAGAGTATTCAATTCCAGAACCAGAACTGTGATGGAATCCATCAATGTGGTTGTTGATGATCTAACTCCAGCAAGAAAGAAGGATGTCGAAGACGATGTCAGAACATCGGGAGACAATGTAGCAGATACAGCTAAAAGTGCAGAAAATGCAGAAAACTCTGATTCTGCTTCAGATGAACCAAACATCAATCAACCTGACAAGAGTCCTTCCATTAGAATCCAGAAGATGCACCCCAAGGAGCTGATTATAGGAGATCCAAACAGAGGAGTCACTACAAGATCAAGGGAGTCTGAGATTGTCTCCAATTCATGTTTTGTCTCCAAAACTGAGCCAAAGAATGTGAAAGAGGCACTGACTGATGAGTTCTGGATCAATGCTATGCAAGAGGAATTGGAGCAATTCAAAAGGAATGAAGTTTGGGAGCTAGTTCCTAGACCCGAGGGAACTAATGTGATTGGCACCAAGTGGATCTTCAAGAACAAAACCAATGAAGAAGGTGTTATAACCAGAAACAAGGCCAGACTTGTTGCTCAAGGCTACACTCAGATTGAAGGTGTAGACTTTGATGAAACTTTCGCCCCTGTTGCTAGACTTGAGTCCATCAGATTGTTACTTGGTGTAGCTTGCATCCTCAAATTCAAGTTGTACCAGATGGATGTAAAGAGCGCGTTTCTGAATGGATACCTGAATGAAGAAGTCTATGTGGAGCAGCCAAAGGGATTTGTAGATCCAACTCATCCAGATCATGTATACAGGCTCAAGAAGGCTCTCTATGGATTGAAGCAAGCTCCAAGAGCTTGGTATGAAAGGCTAACAGAGTTCCTTACTCAGCAAGGGTATAGGAAGGGAGGAATTGACAAGACTCTCTTTGTCAAACAAGATGCTGAAAACTTGATGATAGCACAGATATATGTTGATGACATTGTGTTTGGAGGGATGTCGAATGAGATGCTTCGACATTTTGTCCAACAGATGCAATCTGAATTTGAGATGAGTCTTGTTGGAGAGCTGACTTATTTTCTGGGACTCCAAGTGAAGCAGATGGAAGACTCCATATTCCTCTCACAAAGCAAGTATGCAAAGAACATTGTCAAGAAGTTTGGGATGGAAAATGCCAGCCATAAAAGAACACCTGCACCTACTCACTTGAAGCTGTCAAAGGATGAAGCTGGCACCAGTGTTGATCAAAGTCTGTACAGAAGCATGATTGGGAGCTTACTATATTTAACAGCAAGCAGACCTGACATCACCTTTGCAGTAGGTGTTTGTGCAAGATACCAAGCCAATCCCAAGATAAGTCACTTGAATCAAGTAAAGAGAATTCTGAAATATGTAAATGGCACCAGTGACTATGGGATTATGTACTGTCATTGTTCAGATTCAATGCTGGTTGGATATTGTGATGCTGATTGGGCTGGAAGTGCAGATGACAGAAAAAGCACTTCTGGTGGATGTTTCTATTTGGGAAACAATCTTATTTCATGGTTCAGCAAGAAGCAGAACTGTGTGTCCCTATCTACTGCAGAAGCAGAGTATATTGCAGCAGGAAGCAGCTGTTCACAACTAGTTTGGATGAAGCAGATGCTGAAGGAGTACAATGTCGAACAAGATGGCATGACATTGTACTGTGACAACATGAGTGCTATTAATATCTCTAAAAATCCTGTTCAACACAGCAGAACCAAGCACATTGACATTAGACATCATTATATTAGAGATCTTGTTGATGATAAAGTTATCACACTAGAGCATGTTGCAACAGAGGAACAAGTAGCAGATATTTTCACAAAGGAATTGGATGCAAATCAGTTTGAAAAACTGAGGGGCAAGCTGGGCATTTGTCTGCTAGAGGAATTATAGCAGCTACTTCTATCTGAACGTGCTCAAACGTCTCACTCAACATTAATAGCACGTTCACTACTGAGCCAAAACAAATTCAAACTCCGTCCCCCTACCTTCCTCATTCAAACTTACATTTTCGTGGCAATCTCGTTTTCATTCCCCAACACTTCTCAGATATTCACGAAACCACTCCAAAAGCTCTGCTTCTCCATGGCTACCTCACCAAAAGAAACCTCATCCCCTGTTTCACCCTCTGTACCATCATCTCCATCATCCTCCAAAACTCCATCAAACCAGGAACAACCCGAATTCAATATCCAACCCATACAAATGATTCCTGGTCCAGGCCCTGTTCCTGAGAAACTGATCCCTAAAAGACAACAGGGAGTGAAGATTTCTGAAAACCCTAGCTTTGCAACAAGCCCTAGGGAAGTAGACACTGAGATGGATAAGAAGATCCGCAGTCTTGTGAATAGCATTTTGAAAAATGCTTCTGTCCCTGATGCTGATAAAGATGTCCCAACATCTTCCACCCCAAATGCTGAAGTCCTCTCTTCATCCAGTAAAGAGAAATCAACAGAGGAAGAGGATCAAGCCACAGAGGAGACCCCTGCACCAAGGGCACCAGAACCTGCTCCAGGTGACCTCATTGATCTAGAAGAGGTAGAATCTGATGAGGAACCCATTGTCAAAAAGTTGGCACTTGGCATTGCAGAAAGATTACAAAGCAGAAAGGGAAAAAACCCCATTACTAGGTCTGGACGAATCAAAACTATTGCACAGAAGAAGAGCACACCAATCACTCCTACCACATCCAGATGGAGCAAAGTTGCAATCCCTTCCAAGAAGAGGAAAGAAACTTCCTCATCTGATTCTGATGATGATGTCGAACTAGATGTTCCCGACATCAAGAGAGCCAGGAAATCAGGGAAAAAGGTGCCTGGAAATGTCCCTGATGCCCCATTGGACAACATTTCATTCCACTCCATTGGCAATGTTGAAAGGTGGAAATTTGTATATCAACGCAGACTTGCTGTAGAAAGAGAACTGGGAAGAGATGCCTTGGATTGCAAGGAGATCATGGACCTCATCAAGGCTGCTGGACTGCTGAAAACAGTCACCAAGTTGGGAGATTGTTATGAAAGCCTAGTCAGGGAATTCATTGTCAACATTCCCTCTGACATAACAAACAGAAAGAGTGATGAGTATCAGAAAGTGTTTGTCAGAGGAAAATGTATTAGATTCTCCCCTGCTGTAATCAACAAATACCTGGGCAGACCAACTGAAGGAGTGGTGGATATTGCTGTTTCTGAGCATCAAATTGCCAAGGAAATCACTGCCAAGCAAGTCCAGCATTGGCCAAAGAAAGGGAAGCTTTCTGCAGGGAAGCTAAGTGTGAAGTATGCAATCCTGCATAGGATTGGCACTGCCAACTGGGTACCCACCAATCATACTTCCACTGTTGCCACAGGTTTGGGTAAATTTCTGTATGCTGTTGGAACCGAGTCCAAATTTAATTTTGGAAACTATATTTTTGATCAAACTATTAAGCATTCAGAATCTTTTGCTGTCAAATTACCCATTGCCTTCCCAACTGTATTGTGTGGCATTATGTTGAGTCAACATCCCAATATCTTAAACAACATTGACTCTGTGAAGAAGAGAGAATCTCCTCTATCCCTGCATTACAAACTGTTTGAGGGGACACATGTCCCAGACATTGTCTCGACATCAGGGAAAGCTGCTGCTTCAGGTGCTGTGTCCAAGGATGATTTGATTGCTGAACTCAAGGACACATGCAAGGTGCTGGAGGCAACCATCAAAGCCAACACAGAGAAGAAAATGGAGCTGGAACACCTGATCAAAAGACTCTCAGACAATGGCATTGATGATGGAGAAGCAGCTGAGGAAGAAGAAGATGCAGCAGAGGATACAGAATCAGATGATGATGATTCTGATGCCACCCCATGACCATCAGACCTTTATTTTTTTACTGTTACTAGCTATTGGGGCATGTCCCTTTGAACAATGGATTGCTATTGGTCTGTAATATTTGCACCTTAATTTCATGCATTCTACTTTTGCCAAATTCTGTCTAAAAAGGGGGAGTAGTAGGATAGGATATTATGCATGTAGATTATGCATGTAGGATATTATGCATGATTTATGATTTTGAGGGGGAGTAGTATTTATACTGTGCTGCTGCTGATGATGATTGATGTAAGCTACTGAAACTAGTAGCTGATAGAAGATGCTGCAGTAAGAGCATGGAGACAGGGGGAGCAGAAAGCTGATGTCACGTGAGATGTCTTGACATCCTGGAAAAGACTTGTAGATTTGCAACTTGCAGAATTTTGCTGTCACCACTACAGAGACTGCTGTGCTTGATTACTCTGATAATGAAAGTTGCTGATCCCACTTGCATGACTGCTCGTACCTGCTCAGGAAGTGTATAAGTATGTTTTAGACAAAATTTGCCAAAGGGGGAGATTGTTAGTGCTTAGCTTTACTGAGTTTTAAAAGATTGGCTAAAATTTTGTTAAAACATAAGCACTTAGACAATGAAGGAAAGCTGGAGTTGCTGCACATGATGTCTAACATTATGTCAAGGAATCAGATCGGGCTGCACAATGCACAAGGCAAGATAAAATGTCAAATGAAGAATTGAAGCTGCAGGATCCACGATGTCGGATACAATGTCCAGGACATCCTGCCCGAAAATACTGGACACATAAATCTGTTATACCTTTAACAGATTAATGTGCAGTCAGCAACAGATTAGGCGATCTATCTTTAGGAACGAATTAAAAGATAATTAAAGTTCGAATTACAAACTTGAATAGTTCGTTCAGGGATTAAAGATTAAAGATAAAAACTAAAAGATCAAACTTTATCTTTTAGATCTTTAAGTGCAGATTTTTCAGGAGAATGATAGATCTTATCCAGCGCAAGTTGTTGCAGCCCAGATACGCACACTGCTATATAAACATGAAGGCTGCACGAGTTTTCTACCAAGTCCGAGATTGAAGAGTTATTTTGTGAGTTTTGGGACTTGAGTGTTTTGTGAGCCACCTTGATGTTACCCTAACATCAAGTGTTGGACCTGAGTGTGTAGAGTTGATCTCTATTGTTCAGAGAGCAATCTCTGGTGTGTCTTTGATTTGTTTGTAAACACGGGTGAGTGATTGAGAGGGAGTGAGAGGGGTTCTCATATCTAAGAGTGGCTCTTAGGTAGAAGTTGCATGGGTAGTGATTAGGTGAGAAGGTTGTATACAGTGGCTGTTAGATCTTCGAACTAATACTATTCTAGTGGATTTCCTCCCTGGCTTGGTAGCCCCCAGATGTAGGTGATGTTGCACCGAACTGGGTTAACAATTCTCTTGTGTTATTTACTTGTTTAATCTGTTCATACTGTCATATATAATCTGCATGTTCTGAAGCGGGATGTCGTGACATCCTGTACGACATCTGTCCTCAGTATCAGAATTTCAAACCGCTTCTTTCATTCTTCCTTGCTACAAGGTTGTGAAAACAAAAGAACGATGGATACCTTAGAGCCCTACACTGGGGCAATGAGGGGCACCGTGTATGAGCCTCAAGCGAACCTAGGGGCAGATCAAAAGTTCTCACCCGTTGATGTTTTTAAACAAAAAAGGGGGGACAAACCTTAGGATTTCAATGGATTGATTAAACGTCAAACGACTTCATTATCGTCACTCCAAAATGGTCAAGTGACTAAATCAAACAGAACATCCACTCTGAGGGAGTTCCCGGAGAGATTTGCAAAAGATAGGATAAGGTTGCATGAATTATCACCTCTTTCAAAAGACAGTCAATCTGTGTTTTCCAAAAAAATTAAATCAAAATCAAAACCACAAAATATGAAAAAAATGTCATGAACATTGTACAACTTTCCATCACATTGCATTGTTGCATACGAAGTCCGCATTTACCACATTTCAAGACAAAGGTTGCATGCATCTGCATCCCTAAAAATCATATTAACTACATATATTTCCTACTCTAATGTCCAATCTTTTGAATTTGGGATGACCGACCCTCTCAATAAGTCAATCTCTTGCTTTCCCATAAGGGTGGATCCTTGGGTACTAGTACCCTCACCTTCAGAGGGCTACACGTCCTCGCCTTCAGAGGGCTACACGTCCTCGCCTTCAGAGGACTACACCTCCTCGCCTTTAGAGGACTACACGCCCTCACCTTCAGAGGGCTAGACACCCTCACCTTCAGAGGGCTACAAGTCCTCGCCTTCAGAGGACTACATGTCCTCGCCTTCAGAAGGCTGCATGCCCTCGCCTTCAAAGGGCTACAGGTCCTCGCCTTTAGAGGACTACACATCCTCGCCTTCAGAGAGCTGCACGCCCCCGCCTTCAGAGGGTTACACGTCCTAACCTTCAGAGGACTACAAGTCTTCGCCTTCAAAGGACTACACATCCTCGCCTTTAGAGGATTACACGCCCTCACCTTTAGAGGGCTGCATGCCCTCGCCTTCAGAGGACTAACGTCCTCCCCTTTAGAGAACTACACATCATCGCCTTTTGAGGACTACACGTCCTTGCCTTCAGAGGGCTGCACGCCCACGCCTTCAGAGGGCTACACGCCCTCGCCTTTAAAGGACTACATGTCCTCGCCTTCAGAGGGTAGCACACCTTCACCTTCAGAGGGCTACACGTCCTCGCCTTCAGAGGGCTGCACGCCCTTGCCTTCAGAGGGCTACACGCCCTCACCCTCAGAGGGCTACACGCCCTCACCCTCAGAGGGCTACACGCCCTCGCCTTCAGAGGGCTACAGGTCCTCGCCTTTAGAGGACTACATGTCCTCACCTTCAGAGGGCTGCACGCCCTCGCCTTCAGAGGACTAATGTCCTCCCCTTTAGAGGACTACACGTCCTCACCTTTAGAGGACTACACGTCCTCGCCTCTAGAGCGCTGCACGTCCTCACCTTCAGAGGGCTACACACCTTCGCCTTGAGAAGACTACACGTCCTTACCTTCAAAGGACTACACGTCCTCGCCTTTATAGGGTTGCACGCCCACGCCTTCAGAGGGCTACACGCCCTCACCTTCATAGGGCTACATGCCTTCGCCTTCAGAGGAATACACGTCCTCACCATCAGAAGGCTGCACGCCCACACCTTCGGAGGGCTACATGCCCACACCTTTAGAGGGCTACACGCCCTTGCCTTCAGAGGACTACACGTCCTCGCCTTTAGAGGGCTGCACACCCTCGCCTTTTGAGGACTACATGTCCTCACCTTCAGAGGGCTGGACGCCCTCACCTTTAGAGGACTACACATCCTTCCCTTTAGAGGACTACACGTTATCGCCTTTAGAGGACTACACGTCTTCGCCTTCAGAGGGCCACACACCCTCGCCTTTAGAAGACTACACGTCCTCGCCTTCAGAGGGCTGCACGTCCTCGCTTTTAGGGGGCTCCACATCTACGCCTTTGGAGAACTCAAGGTGCTTTGCCCTTAATGCTTAACCGAGACTTGCGTTCTCGGGTGAGGGGCCAATAGTTTCCTTTTATCAGTCCCTGGGCCACCCCCCTGATCTCGGAGGAGGGACAACTGTGCAAGCACAACCAGAGGAGGAGGCAGGTCTCCAGCTTCAACGAGGAGGCTATCGCACAACTACTATGCATACTGGGGCAAGATTTCACTTAGACCGCTGCAGGGAGACGAGTGTGGATCATGCGTACCACCACAACTCCGATCTCCCCCTGCCGAAGAGTCAGCTGGTTTATGCCATCATGACATAGGTAAGTATACACGTGGCTGAACTGATTTCTGATGCCATCTATTGTTTGCAGGGATCGTGCCCACAAGACACTCAGTGGGCTCGGAGAAGTCCAACAGGGTCCTAGGGTTTCCAGCTATGATTACGAGCCTCTGTCAGTTCTATGGAGTGCCCGTTGCCCTCAGCAGGGTCATCAGGCCCCTATTAATAGGGCTTTCATCGAGAAGTACTGCGCCCCCAGGCAGGCGCAAGGCGAGGCATCACAGTAGCGGGCAACAGACACATCGCCACCGCCTCCAGAGTCCAACTCAGCTCATCTACAAAGGCTGGAGCGTTGCCTACGACACGTGGCCGACCAGTAGGCGACCAACCACCCGGGCAAGTACGAAAAGGTACTGGGCCCATGATCGACAAATCGTCATCATGCGTCTGGCTCAAGACGTTAAAGAAGCGCTACTAGGAGGCAACCTAATACCTTTTAAATTTCTGCTTGTTATTTGATCACCTTTGTTTCTCAAGTCATAGTAGGACACACCTAGTTGCTTATAATCCTAGGAATTTAAATAAATAAGCACAAACTGGGAAGGTAGCCAATACCTCACAAATATATATATATATATATATATATATATATATATATATATATATATATATATATATATATGTTTAGGTAGCAAAAATACTTTGAATATGTATGTATATGTTTAGGTAGCAAAATACTTCATGGAAAAAACAAAAACAAAAACAAAAACAGAAACAAAATAAAAATAAAATTGGTTAGCTAAAAAGCCAACTTGCTTTTGAAAGGAAATGAATTGGCCATTCAGGACACAAGGTTTTTGAAAAAAAAGTGTATGCACTTGAAGGGTGAATGCTGTGAAAATTTTCCCGAATGCCCAAAATGGACTTGGATGAATGCATGAATTGATAGAAGAGCATGTTTTGGAAACACTGGGTTGACTTAAATAGGGAAAATGAATCCTGAGCCCTAGTGTCACATGACCATAAAAACTTGATGCTTGAGTGTCCACATGGGTGCATGCATGACCAGTTTTGCATAAAATTTCCTAATCATCATTGTTACATGTGTGTCATGGAAATAATGTGGGACATCCCCTTTATCCCTGAACCGCTGGCCAAACCAACACCCTGACATACATCATGTCCAGCCGTTCTACAAGCCTTGAGCCAAAATCCCAACTCACCATAAACCTTGACCCAGGATGAGAATTTCCATCCTTGCCCTCGGAAGAAGGAACAATGGGGTTTCCTAAGAAAGAAGGGTCACTCACTGCTGAGCTGCTAACATGTTTCAAAAACAAAAAAAGAGAAGAAATTTCCCGATCAAAGATCGGAAGAAAACAAGAAAAAAGAAAGTTCCCGATCAAAGATCGAAAGAAAACAAAGGAAAAAAGAAAATCCCATATCAAAGATCGGAAGAAAATGAAAGAATTATATAGAAGGGTCTTCGGACCAGACAAATATCCAAACAATACGGAATAGTCACAACCAAATAAGGAAAGAAGGAAACCACGACTTAAAGTGGTCCTCTCTCTTTGAATGCCAACCAAAATCCTGTGCGCTGGCGACTTTCTCGCCCCGCACTAAACAAAAATAGAAAAGGAAAAGGCCAAAACACTCAGAGCCAAATTTCTCACCAAAACACCATTCCCGAAAAAGTCCTATTGATCCATAATCACGCATGTAATCTTTGATTTGATAGGAAATGATTTGCAAAATCAAGTCATGACATATCTATGGTTCGGAATTAGGATAAAACACTTGCCTGTGTGAGATTGATACACTTCGAGTGATTTTCTTCTATTTTGTTGGACCTAGTGTTTCCTCTAAATGGTCGTTTAGAAACGAAACGCTAACATCCAAAATCTCATTTGTGGTTATGGGAAAATTTTATCAGCATACTCTCCTTCCCCAATAGACACATTGTTTTTCTCCAAAAATTATATGTTGCTCTAATCAGTTGGAGGTTTTTGTTTCTTTACTAAAGCATGTTCACATTTTAGTGAAAGAACGCCGAGATTATTTTAGTCTCACACTGCCTGATGAACTGCGTAGGCCTGAGTTCCTCATCGCAATTGAGGATACGTAGGAGCAAAAGCCCCGTTTTTGTCGACCACCCCACAGTTCTGTCACCCCGACCCATGAGTCAGGTGGCATGTGGAGATACCCAAGGGTTATCCGCACCTTTGTCAACTAAAGGCAATCGAGCCTGTTGATCGAGAATATTTTAGTCTCACCCCGACCCATGAGTCAGGTGACATGCGAAGATACCTAAGGGTTATCCTCACCTTTGTCAACTAGAGGCAAGCGAGCATGTTGATCGAGACTATTTTAGTCTCACCCTTTTGTCATCCAGAGATGACAAGTCCGATGACATGCGGAGATACCCAAGGGTTATCCGCACCTTTGTTAACTAGAGGTAAGCGAGCCTATTGATCGAGACTATTTTAGTCTCACCCCTTTGTCACCTCGACCCATGAGTCAGGTGGCATGTAGAGATACCCAAGGGTTATCCGTACTTTTGTCAACTAGAGGCAAGCGAGCCTGTTAATCGAGACTATTTTAGTCTTACCCCTTTGTCATCAAGAGACGGCAAGTCCGATGACATACGGAGATACCCAAGGGTTATTTGCATCTTTGTCAACTAGAGGCAAGCGAGCCTATTGAGCGAGACTATTTTAGTCTCACCCCTTTGTCATCCAGAGACAGCAAGTCAGGTGGCATGTGGAGATACTCAAGGGTTATCCGCACTTTTGTCAACTAGAGGCAAGCGAGCCTGCTGATCGAGACTATTTTAGTCTCACCCCTTTGTCATCCAGAGACGGCAAGTCCGATGACATGCAGAGATACCCAAGGGTTATCCGCACCTTTGTCAACTAGAGGCAAGCGAGCCTGTTGATCGAGACTATTTTAGTCTCACAGCTTAGTCATCCAAGACCGCAAGTCCGATGACATGCGGAGATACCCAAGGGTTATCTGCACCTTTTTCAACTAGAGGCAAGCGAGCTTGTTGACCGAGACTATTTTAGTCTCACACCTTTGTCATCTAGAGATGACAAGTCCGATGACATGGGGAGATACCCAAGGATTATCCGCACCTTTGTCAACTAGAGGCAAGTAAGCCTGTTGACCGAGACTATTTTAGTCTCACACCTTTGTCATCTAGAGACGGCAAGTCCGATGACATGCGAAGATACCTGATCGAGGTCGTACCCGAATCAAATAAACATTAAAATGCAGTAACTAGGAAGTGATCCTAGGTCGTTTCCCAACGAGCAATGATAAAAAATTGAATTAGAAAATATCAGAATTAAAACACGTTGCTTCCCCTTGATTCACAAGCAAGTCTCTTATCCTAGGTTACGAGAGTTTATCCTTTATTAGTTCAACCACTTAATCCAACCCTAAATTAAATTACTAAGCGAAATTTAACATAAGGCATTCATTATGTGATTAAGCAACACATACACCAATTAATCATAAACGATCATTAAGCATGAACGTAAATTAAGCACAGAGACAATTAATCAAGCACTTAGCATGCATGAATTAATAGCAACAAATTCAGAGTAATTAGTGAAGAGAAAAAACTAAACATAATTTAATAGTAATAATAGAACCTCAAAGAGAACTGTGCTTGATCCTCAAGAGAAAACAACGCTGGAGACTTAGCCTTCCATTAATCAATAGAGAACGAAATTTTATTGCTAAAGCGAAAAGTAACAACTAGAATTGCAAAACGAAAAAGTGTCTAAAAGAAGAAGAGAAGCCTAAAACTAAAACGAAAAGAGGAGTGAGAGGAGGAGAGAGAAGAGAGGAGAGAGCCTAAACTAGAACCTTGGTGCTGTTATATAGTTTTTTTTCCAGCCCCAAAGCTTACAAATCTGTTTTAAATCCAAGCCCATAAATAAAATAAAATCAAATCTAGATAAGATAAGATAAGATCTAGATGAAATAATATCTAGATGAGATCAAATCTAAATAATATCTAGATAAGATAAAGTCTAGATAAGATAAAAATTTGTAGAATAAAATAGTCAGCCCTCTTCAAGTTCAAGCCCAATTCTGGATTCAAGCCCAATGCTTCATTAATTCCTGAAATTAGATTAAAAACATCAAATTAGCTGAATGAGCCCAAATAATAAAACTGCCTAATTAATTTGACAATTAAGACTAATCAGTCATTAAAATGGTGCAAAAAGGGTTAAGAAATAAGAGAAAATAATGGCACATCAATACCCAAGGGTTATCCGCACCTTTGTCAACTAGGGGCAAGCAAGCTTGTTGAACACCGAGACTTTTTTTAGTCTCACACTTTTGTTACCGTGACCCAAGAGTCCGGTGGCATGCGGAGACACCCAATGGTTATCCACACACACACCTTTTGTTGACGTGACTCAAGAGTCCAATGGCATGCGAAAACACCCGATGGTTATCTGCACACACAACATCTATTGATCCTGATCCATACGCCAGGTTGCAGGAGGATATACCCAAGTGATTATCCGTACAAAGACAACATCTGCTGATCCTGACCCAGGCGTCAGGTGGCAGGTGGAAATACCCCGAGTGGTTATCCGTAAAAACACAACATCTGTTAATATTGACCCATGCGTCAAGTGGCAGGCAAAAATACCCCAAGTGGTTATCCATATAAACACAACATCTGTTAATCCTGACCCATGCATCAGGTGGCCGGTGGATATACCCAAGGGTTATCCGCACACACACAAATATGTTACCCCGACCTGTGAGAATCGGGTGACATGCGGAGACACCCAAGGGTTATCCATACACACATTTATGCTACCCTGACCTGTGAGAAGTCAGGTAGCATGCACAAACGCCCTATACAGTAATCTGCACACATTTTGAAGACAAAAAATGTCTTCAGTCATTGCATGCCTTCAAAAGGCGACAATGACCCTCATTTACATTTCGAAGATGACAATGTCTTCAGTCATTGCATGCCTTCAAAGGCGACAATGTCCTCATCTACATTTCGAAGACGACAATGTCTTCAGTCATTGCATGCCTTCAAAAGGCGACAATAACCCTCATTTACATTTCGAAGATGACAATATCTTCAGTCATTGCATGCCTTCAAAGGCGACAATGTCTTCATTTACATTTCGAAGACGACAATGTCTTCATTTACATTTCGAAGACGACAATGTCTTCAGTCATTGCATGCCTTCAAAAGGCGACAATAACCCTCATTTACATTTCGAAGATGACAATATCTTCAGTCATTGCATGCCTCCAAAGGCGACAATGTCTTCATTTACATTTCGAAGACGACAATGTCTTCAGTCATAGCATGCCTTCAAAGGTGACAATGACCCTCATTTACATTTCGAAGATGACAATGTCTTCAGTCATTGCATGCCTTCAAAGGCGGCAATGTCCTCATCTACATTTCAAAGACGACAATGTCTTCAGTCATTGCATGCCTTCAAAAGGTGACAATGTCTTCATTTGCATTTCGAAGATGACAATGTCTTCACCTCAAAAACTTCAATATCTTTTTCCAATGTGCTTCGTAGGACTCGACGTCCTTTGTTTGTACGCCCTTAAAAAAAAAGTGAAAATGAAAATGAATTAAACGAGAAAAAAATGAATTTCAATGTCTTCATGCCTTCATGGGTTTTACTGCTTGGATTTGCGCTAGTGGCCGGTAGGGTAAAGATTCATCTCGAACAAAATTAGTGTCTTATCTTAACTTCCCTTTTTTCTCCAATAAAAGATAAGTAAAGAGGGGAAACTGTCATACCCTAATTTCGTTCGGGGACCATTGTTTGTCGACATGCGACCTCCGCTTGACCACTTCAAAATGTTTAATACCCATTGCCATGGAATCCGTAAAGTTCCTGGACGTTTCAAAAAAAAAAAAACAGCCAAAAACACAAAAGTGGGGGGGGGGGGGTGAACTTATCAAACACTAGGGGTGCACTCAAGAAACTTCATCCAGAACATTCTAGAATGGGGGGTGAACTTATCAATTACGGAGTGCATTCAGGAATCTTCCTCAAGAAGCCACTGGGCGGCAAGGAAGCTGAGTTACAAGGATCCCTGACCCCTATGCTATGCATTTCAGTTGTTTTTGGTGAAAAAATGTGTTTCCGTGAAGAAAATCCAAGTTGAGGTGCTTCCGTAACGCTTCCAAGACGTTTCCATGAGCAAATCCGTGAAGATTTTCTTCCATTCTTCACTGTTCTTCATTCGTTCTTTGTTCTTCAACCGGTAAGTGTTCGAATCCGAGACTTTCAATTCATTTCTTGTTTTGTTTGCTTTCATCTTCATCTCGTTCACTTTCGATTTTCTTTTCTTCCGTTTTTAACGAGCTTTAACCGATCGTTTAAGCCGTTATCTCGCCTAATAAATGATAAAATGAATTTCAACGATCATTTGTGTTGTAATCTTGTTTAATCACTGTTAAAATGAAATCTAACTGATTGTTCACGCTGTAACCTCGGTTAAATAAAAAAAGGGAAAATAAGGATAAAATAATCAAAATATCTTGAAAAAAATAATAATAAAATAATCAAAATATCTTTGAATAAAATAATCAAAAGAAGTCAATCGGACGTTTTTCTTTGAAAGTTTCCTTAAATGAATTGGCTAATAACCAAAGTGAAACTAAGGCTAAAATCAACTCACAAATCAAGCTTTGTCCACAAAAGTCACTCAAAACCGTTTTAAGGTCCAATGCCTTAAACGACCCTCTTTGCTTTTATTGGTTAACATGGACCATTCAAAAGCATAAAATCAACACATAACTTTACCACAATTTGCAAGAACTACGTAGGTCTGATTTTCTCATCGCAATTGAGGATACGTAGGAGCAAAAGCCCCGCTTTTGTCGACCACCCCAAAAGATCGTTAATGGTTCAATGCCTTAACGTTTCTCTCCTTTCAAAACCAAGAGATCATTAATGGTCCAATGCCTTAATGTTTCTCTCCTTTCAAAAGAATCAAAAGATCGTTTAATGGTCCAACGCCTTAAACAACTTTTGTTCGGTTAAAATCGATCTTGCGGAAAAAGATCAAAACAACTTAACCAACGTTTAGTTCTGAAAGAACTACGTAGGTCTGATTTCCTCATCACAATTGAGGAATACGTAGGAGCGAGAGAAACACCCTTGTCGACTACAAAAAGATAAAAAATACAAAATGGCCCATAAAAAGCTAAGAAAACATAAAAAAGGAAAAATACATAATTTTGAAGTCATGTCTTGCACACTCGATTAAAGGCTGCCATCCCTTGTGACAGACGAGTGAGGTGCTAATACCTTCCCCGTGCATAAAAACAACTCCCGAACCTTTCACACTTAAAGTTCGTAGAACACATGCTTTTCAGTTTTTTCGACATTTTTCCTGAATAAACGTTGGTGGTGACTCCGCTCGCCTTCCTCCCTTGGAAGACGCACCCGTGAGCCCCGCGTCGCCCTCCCGCCGAAGGGTAGGTTGCGACAGTGACTAAAAACATTTAAAATTTTATAAAGTTTGGAGCAGAAGTTGTGGAGCCAATATGAAATTTCACCAAATAATAAAGCAAGTGTTTAACATTTCTTAAATTTTTTGTAACATGCATCCTTAGAAAATGCATGTTAAAAACAATGTTCAATAAAAATACAAGGGCTGAATATCTTGGAAATCTAAATATAATTTAATATTTTACTATACAAATAATTAAGAAGAGTAAGAAAATGTTGTTTTCATTTCTGAACATGTGCTCTAAACTCTAAGAGTGTGTTTGGATAAGGAAATTTAAAATTCTGAAAAATTTTAAATTCTAAGAATTTTAAATACTTCAATTGAAATTCTTTTATTTTTAAAATTTGTATTTGGATAAAAAAAATATTAAAATTGTCATGTGAAAGAAAATGAATGCAAAGAGAAGAGAAGATATGGTTAGTGTGCTTCCAAAGAGAAGAATACTGATGCGGCATGGGGAGTCGTAGGGGAACCGAGACATGGCCACACCTGACCACAACATTTAGTCAACGACGCAGGACATGGTCCAAGCCCTCTGCGCCAACGAGCACCTCTGCCGCGTGATGGGCAATGACGGTTCCTCCCTTGACTGGCGGGTGCAATGCAGTTCTATGTGTCTCCCTATGCCCGCACCCAATCGACGCTCCGCGAGTTCAGACAATGTTTCTTGAAGAAGAGGATCTTCGGAGTAAGGGAAGAGTCGCGAGTTTGAAAATAAGATTTCAGGAACTTTCAGGTGGAAGAGAGGATGAAGGTTATAAAGAAAATACGTGAGCGTTTTGAAAAGTTCTTCTATCAAGAAGAGAATTTTAATTTCTCACATTTTAGAAGGAAATTAAAATTTCACATTTGTAGTTGTTTAAAATTCTGTTTTAAAATTCTAAAAATTTAAATTCTTCATAAAAAAACATCCAAACAATAAATTTTAGAATAAAGAAATTTAAATTCTTTGATAAAATATTTTCCTCGGTTAAAATTCTCTATCCAAACGCACTCTAAGGGTGCATTTGATTTGCTAAAAAAATAGGACAGACAGAACAACATAGGACAAGTAGCTAAGTCACAAGACAATTTTTTGTATTGTACGTTGTTTAATGGTCGATGCAAAGTACAAGTAATTTTGTGTTGTATCTTTTGTACTGGACAAAATAATGTAAATTTTACTATAATACCCTTTGTACTGGACAAAATAATGTAAATTTTACTATAATACCCTTTGTACTGTGCAATTTTTTATTTGCATTAAAAAAACATAGAACAAGATTTTGAAACTTTTTAAATAATTGTATTATTTAACATAAAATTTACTATCATGCTTTACTAATATTTATAATTTATTAATATTGTGATATATTTGAAAGCGTTATTTTATACTTATTGTTATAATATTTTTTTACAATTTATTAATTATGTTGATATATTTTTAACTATATCTTATAAGAATCATATTATAAATTAAAAAATAATTTCAAATAATTAACAAAATGCTTAAGTAAACTAATAATAATTTATCATATGTTATAACTAAAAATATTTCACAATCATACAATGTTACTAAAAATATAAAATCTTATTAAGATGATTTTTGATAATATGTAAATTCAAACTTTCTTAATTATTAAATATTAAATTGAAGAGCAAGCTTTCTTGATTCAAGTTTGATAAACTCATAAATCATAAACAGGAGTATATTATTGATAATGTCTAGAATATAAACTTGATAAACTCAAACCAAAAACAAGTCTATTGTTGATAACATTCAAAATAAACTCCTAATTAACATATAAAATTATAAATGTATCTTGCCAAGTAACACAACTAAATATCATTGATGTTCAAACCATCAAAATTTCATCCATTGTCACATCCTCATAACCTTCCTCACAAAAGACATTCTTTAGGAGCCTTCGAACAACCAAAAGAACTTTTCATATTGTTAGTTGTGAGAAAACTTTATAACTAAGTCAATTTCCTCTTCTTCAATTTATCCTAATTTGTTAACCTCTTCAACCAAGTCTCTTTTTGAAGGATCCGACTTTGAAGGGCCTGGAAGTTTGGCTACAACTTTTGCAAAACCATTTGTCACCATATCCATTTTACTATCAAAACTTTTAAGAAATCTAGTGGCTAATGGAGCAAGACGTGGTCATTTAGAAGGTGGTCCAACATAAGTAGCCACTCATGTTAGTGTAGCCACTCATCATCATCACCAACTTGGTTCTCACCAATTTCATTTTCCATTCCATCTACACAACCCTCGGCCCCACAACCATTTGCACGGTCTTTTCCAAAAATACTTTGCAACTTCTCAAACTCTTTAAACTCTTTATTAACATGGTTGCCAACTTTAGGATGTTTCTGCAAGGAAAACAAAAACAAAAATAAAAGCTTACCAAATGAATAAAAATATTGATAAGAAATGAATACATTCTACAAAGTCCATCTTAAATACCTCCAATACTCAGATAAGACTTGACTGCTGTCGCAAGTGACACACTTTCTTGTGTCATCCCATCCAAACCCACTGGTGTTCATCATGTCAACAACATCGTTAGGCTTTGTTGACCACCTTTTCATCTTGTTAACAACTTGATTGGCATTTATAGCAATTCTAGGAATCTTATGTTTCATCCTCTTACAAAGTTCTTCATGAGTTCTAGGTAAGGGATATGGCGAATCAAGAGGAGTGGGTCCCGTTTATGGATGTATGTGCATTGCTAATCTTTGGGGTTGTTCTCTTTCCAAACGTGGACGGTTTGGTGGACCTAGCCGCAATTGATGCTTTCCTTGCATATCACCATAGCAAAGAAAGCCTGGTGATAGCTATCTTGGCAGATTTATTTGACACATTTGATCGAAGGTGCGAGAAGAGTAGCGCACGGATCATCTTCTATTTACCTGTTGTTTGTGTATGGTTGGTTTCACACCTATTCCAACAAGACATAAGGCATCCATGTCCGCTCCGAAGCCATCGCTCGTGTGTCGAAAAGAGAAGAGTAGATTGGAACCAACACTTGGCTGGGATAGGAGGCAGAACAATCAACTGGTTTCCTTGATGGAAGGAAGGAAAGAAGGGAGTTCTCTTCTCATGTGGGGATTACCCAAACATCCCGTTGATAGGAATGAGGGGTTGCATTAACTACAATCCCGCACTTGCTATAAGACAGTTAGGGTACCCCATGAGGGGAGCACTGACGGAAGAAAGCCTTTCTCCTTTCTTTGTGAGAGATTTCGGTGCGCAAAATTTCAAGATTATACAAAGAGTCCATAAGGCGTGGGAAAGCCCAATAAGGAAAGATAAAGAACTTAGGGGCATTTGTAACGGCATCATCGGTGGTTATCATGAATGGCTGAAAGTTCGTACACGAGGGTTAGATTGGCTCTCCAAGTTAAAGATTATCAACGAAGTAAACTTCAAAGCTCCGAAAGAGGATGAAGAAATCCGAGCTTTAAAAACAAAACTAGGAAAAGAAAGACTTGCCAAAGAAAAATTCAAGTTGGTCGCTACAGACGTCCGGAAAGAGTGTGCCAGGTTACGAGAAGAAAATGCAGTTACCGCAAGAGCCCTTGAACAAGAAACCAAGAGGGCTCGCAAGGAAGAGCATGGCCGAGACAAATTCCGTGGAGCTTTGTGGGGCAACAATAGTGAGCTCAAGCTTCGAAGGGAAGAGAGAGACCAATCACGAGCATATAGCATGGTCTTGAAAGAGGAGTTAGCAGCTTGCTCAAGGTCCAAAAGAAACTTGTCTCAGCGTTTATGTGAGACAGAGACCAACATGCTAGCCATCGTCAGCAAGTACCAAGAAGAACTAAATCTAGCCATGGCCCACGAGCATAAAGTGGCGGACGAGTATGCCCAAGTGTACGCAGAAAAGGAGACTAGAGGAAGGGTGATCGACTCGTTACATCAAGAGGCAACAATATGGATGGACCGATTTGCTCTTACTTTGAACAGGAGTCAAGAACTGCCCCGATTGCTAGCCAAAGCCAAAGCAATGGCGGACACCTACCCCGCCCCCGAGGAGATCCACGGGCTTCTTGGCTATTGTCAGCATATGATAGACTTAATGGCCCATATAATTAGAAACCGCTAGAAAGTTTGTATTGTCACTCAGATCTTGACTAGTTATAACTTTCTGAATAAAATGAGTTTATCCCATGTTCAGTGCGAATCAAATCACTCCCGCATTTTATCTCTAGCATGCATTCATTTTTCTTTACCTACTCCTCACATTTGGTTTTTTAGGAAAAACACCATAACTAAACGCGCCCCAAGGCATCCCTATCGCACCAGATCCAAATCTAGAATGATGGGTGATCAAGAGGAGACACAGGAACAGATGAAAGCCGACATGTCGGCTTTGAAAGAGCAAATGGCTTCCATGATGGAGGCCATGTTAGGAATGAGACAACTCATGGAGAATAACGTGGCCACCGCTGTCGCTGTTAGTTCGGTTGCCGAAGCAGACCCAACTCTCCCAGCTACTGCGCACCATTCTCTCCCAAACGCGGTAGGACGAGAAAGGAGCACACTGGGGCACACCAGCAACCCTCATTTGGGATACAACCGGGTGACTTACCCTTATGGATTATCGCCTAATTACACGCCACCAGTCATGCGTGATGATGCGGGTCATGTCCCTTCCCCCATCCTTGAAGGGGAGCCTCCTCGACAGGCCGACGAGGTTCACGAGGATCATCGAGAGTATGCCCAAGGGGATATCGATTTCTACCCCCCGGTCCCCGTCGAGGGGCCGACACCCAATGTATTGCCTCGGCGCAACCCCACATCACAGCCAATATTCTTGTCCACAGAGGGACCACCCCCGGCGGCGGAAGAAAGAAGGAAACTCGATCTCATCGAGGAGAGATTGAGAGCTGTTGATGGCTTTGGCGACTATCCGTTTGCGGACATGGCGGATCTTTTCTTGGTACCGGATGTTGTCATCCCCCCAAAATTCAAGGTACCTGATTTCGAAAAGTACAAAGGGACGACTTGTCCTAAGAACCATCTCAAGATGTATTGTCGCAAGATAGGGGTGCATTCTAGGGATGAAAAGTTGCTAATGCACTTTTTCCAAGATAGCTTGACTGGAGCCGCGGTTATTTGGTACACTAATCTGGAATCTTCCCGCATCCATACTTGGAAGGATCTGATTACTGCCTTCCTTAGGCAATATCAGTACAATTCCGATATGGCTCCCGATCGCACTCAGCTGCAGAACATGGTTAAGAAGGAAAGTGAGACCTTTAAAGAGTATGCACAGCGGTGGAGAGACCTGGTAGCACAAGTAGCCCTTCCCATGGTCGAAAGGGGGATGATTACCATGATGGTAGATACCTTACCAGTGTTTTACTATGAGAAGTTGGTAGGCTATATGCCCTCCAGCTTCGCAGACTTGGTATTTGCCGGGGAAAGAATCAAAGTAGGTTTGAAGAGAGGGAAGTTCGATTACGTCTCCTCCACGAGTACTAATGCTAGGAGGATCGGAGCAACTGGGGCAAAAAGGAAGGAAGGAAATACCAATGCCGTCACTTCGACGCCCGCATGGGTCAAGCCACCGCAGACCTCTCATTGTACCCATCAGTATGCGCAACATCACCCGAGCTTCTCAGCTCGCACCGAGAACTCCTCCAATTCAGCACCCGTACAGCCTAGAGCGCCAGCCCCCATCCAGAGGGAGGCCCCCCAAGCTTCAGCTCCGACCACGACTCGCCCGGCCGGCAATGCCCACTTTGGCGCCAGTTCCAACGGGATGAGGAACTTTCCCCCGAGGCCAATTCCAGAATTCACCCCGATCCCAATGACGTACGAAGACCTCTTGTCGTCCCTCATCGCCAACCAGATGGCTGTGATATCTCCCGGGAAGATCTACCAACCTCCTTTCCCAAAGTGGTATGACCCTGACGCAAGTTGCGCATACCATGGGAAAACTCCGGGCCACTCTACCGAAAAATGTCTAGCCCTTAAATACAAGGTCCAACATTTGATAGACGCCGGATGACTGACGTTTCAAGAGGATCGGCCCAATGTAAAAACAAACCCGCTCGCCAATCATGGAGGGGGAGCAGTTAATGCCGTCGAGCCGGGTAGGCCGCGCAGGTCTAAGCCTTTAAAGGACGTGACGACCCCCAGGAGGTTTATCTACGAGGCCCTACAAAAGGGGGGTGTAATTCCCCACGGAGGGCATGAAGAGGATTCCTGTTTGTTGCATCCTGGAGAGCTACATAACATGGAAACATGTTTAGCAGTGGAGGACCTTTTGCAACAGATGATAGATCAAGGCTGACTGGAAGTCGGCGATGAGGGGAGGGAAGAGCAGCATATATGTATGCAGTCCACAGATGAGAGAAGTTTTGGAAGGCCTAAGCCTTTGGTGGTATATTTCACCAAAGACGCAGCTCCCGAAAAGCCTCGATACCCCTCGGTAGTTAAACCTGTTCCGTTCCCATACCGAAACAACCACGCAGTCCTATGGAGGTATGCACCTCCAAGTGAAAGGAAGGAAGAGGCCACCGACATCTGCTCGTTGTCAGCCAAGGTAACCAATATCACAGGGCTGAGCGGCGTGACCCGCAACGGTCTCGTGTTTGCACCCCCCGACCTACCGACACAACTCACAAATGTTAAAGGGAAGGCAAAGATGGTGGAAGAGCAAGATGACAAAACGACCCTCACTCCGAATGAGGATATTCCAGTGAAAGGTCTTCCGGAGAAAAGGGATGGTTGTGGCAAGAAGGAAGTATCGCTAGAGGAGGTAGGCGAGTTCCTCCGCATTATTTAGCAAAGCGAGTTCAAGGTCATCGAGAAGCTCAACAAAACCCCGGCCAGGGTCTCTCTTTTGGAATTACTCATGAGCTCTGAGCCTCATCGGGCTTTGCTAGTAAAGGTCTTGAACGAAACTCATGTGGCCCAAGATATCTCTGTAGAGGGCTTTGGAGGACTCGTCAATAACATCACCGCCAACAACTATCTCGCCTTCGCCGAATAAGAAATCCCTGCCGAGGGGAGAAGGCATAACAGGGCTTTGCATGTATCAGTCAAATGCATGGACCATGTCGTGGCCAAGGTGTTCATCGATAACGGTTCCAGTTTAAACGTAATGCCCAAAAGCACATTGGAGAAATTACCGTTTAACGCTTCCCATCTAAAACCAAGTTCCATGGTGGTCCGTGCCTTCGACGGCACCCGTCGAGAGGTTAGGGGAGAGATCGACCTCCCTATACAGATAGGCCCTCATACCTGTCAGGTTACCTTTCAAATAATGGATATTAACCCGGCTTACAGCTGTCTTTTGGGACGCCCGTGGATCCACTCGGTGGGAGTCGTTCCCTTTACACTCCACCAAAAATTGAAATTCATAATAGAGGGGCATTTGGTTTTCATGTCGGGCGAGGAAGACATCTTGGTGAGTTGCCCGTCCTCTATGCCATATGTGGAAGCCGCGGAGGAGTCATTAGAAACAACCTTCCAGTCTTTTGAGGTGGTGAGCATTGCCTCCATAGATTCCTTCTCTGGGCAACCTTGCCTGTTCGATACGGCAGTAATGGTGGCCCGAGTGATGTTGGGGAATGGTTACGAGCCCGGAATGGGTTTAGGCATGAACAACGGCGGCAGAACCAGCCTGATAAGCACCAGAGGAAACCGTGGGAAGTTTGGGTTAGGCTATAAACCCACACAAGCGGACATAAGGAAAAGTGTAGCGGGAAGAAAGAGCGAAAGTCAAGGCTCGCAATTGGGACGAAAAGTCGAAGGGGGCCCGCCTGCCACATCAGTAGGAGCTTTATAAGCGCGGGTCTAGGACACGAAGGACAAGTCGTTGCGATATGCGAAGATGACTCTCCGAGTGGGTCGGATTTGGTACGACCGTGCCCTCCTAGTTTCCGACTAGGAAATTGGCGAGTGGAGGAGCGCCCGGGCATTTATGCGACAAGCATAATGTAACCCTTTGTGACTTTTAAACTCTACGGTTGGGCCTAGGCTTTAGAGTTTCCTTTTGTTAAAGCTTTATGTCTTTTGTTCCTGAATTTATAATATAAAGATCTTTCTTCATCTGTTCCTACGTCTCTACCCATTCTCATTCATTTGCATGTTTATTTCTTTACGTTTAAAATGCCAGATCCGACGACGAGTCCCTCGAAGGTACTAATACCTGGGACCCGACCATCGATTTCAAGCAAGAAACGAATCAGACGGAGAGTGAAGAGGACGAGGATGTGGGACTTCCCCCGGAGTTGGAAAAGATAGTCGCCCATGAGGACCAAGAGATGGGGCCTCATCAAGAAGAGACAACACTAGTGGACTTAGAAACCGGCAGTGGGAAAAAGGAATTAAATATAGGCATGGGTATGACCGCACCCATCCAAGAAGAATTGATAGCCCTGCTAAAAGACTACCAAGACATCTTTGCTTGGTCATACCAAGATATGCCCGGTTTGAGTTCTGACATCGTACAACACAGATTACCTCTAAATCCTGAGTGTTCCCCGGTAAAACAAAAGCTGAGGAGGATGAAGCACGAGACGTCCTTCAAAATAAAAGAAGAGGTAAAGAAACAATTTGATGCTGGTTTTTTGGCTGTCGCTCGGTACCCAGAATGGGTTGCCAACATTGTACCAGTCCCTAAGAAGGATGGGAAGGTGTGAATGTGTGTGGATTATCGAGACCTGAATCGAGCCAGTCCCAAAGACAATTTTCCTCTATCGCACATCGATATCCTCGTGGATAATACGACCAATTTCGCTTTGTTTTCCTTCATGGATGGGTTCTCCGGTTACAATCAGATAAAAATGGTGACGGAGGATATGGAAAAGACTACCTTCGTCACCCTGTGGAGGACGTTCTGTTATAAGGTGATGTCCTTTGGACTCAAGAACGTCGGGGAAACTTACCAACGAGCTATGGTGGCTTTGTTCCATGATATGATGCACCGAGAAATCGAGGTCTATGTGGACGACATAATTGCCAAGTCTAAGACCGAGGAGGAACACCTTGTCAACCTGCGGAAGTTGTTCGAAAGGCTTAGGAAATATCAATTGAGGTTAAACCCCGCTAAGTGCACCTTCGGGGTCAAATAAGGGAAATTGCTAGGTTTCATCGTGAGCCAGAAAGGGATAGAGGTAGACCCCGAAAAGGTGAAAGTCATCCTTGAGATGCCAGAACCCCGTACCGAGAGGCAGGTCCGAGGTTTCCTGGGATGTTTGAATTATATTGCCAAATTCATATCACAGCTCATCGCTATTTGTGAGCCGTTGTTCAAACTCTTACGCAAAAACCAATCTATCCGTTGGAATGAGGATTGTCAAGAGGCATTTGGAAGGATCAAAAAGTGTCTCATAAACCCTCCCGTGCTTATGCCGCCGGTACCCGGTAGGCCTTTCATCTTGTATATGACGATTTTGGATGAGTCGATATGATGTATGCTGGAGCAACATGATGAGTCCGGGAAGAGAGAGCGCGTTGTCTACTACTTGAGTAAGAAGTTCACGGCCTGTAAAATGAACTACTCCCTGCTTGAAAGAACGTGTTGTGCTTTAGTCTGGGCGTCCCACCGTCTAAGACAATACATGCTGAGCCATACCATCTGGTTGATATCCAAGATGGACCCGGTGAAGTACATCTTTGAAAAGCTTGCTCTCACAGGGCGGATCGCCCGGTGGCAGGTGTTGCTATCCGAGTTCGACATAGTCTACGTCACCCAAAAGGCGATAAAAGGAAGCGCCTTGGCAGATTATTTGGCTCAACAGCCTCTCAACGACTATCAACCCATGCATCCCGAATTCCCGGATGAGGACATCATGGCCTTGTTTGAGGAAAAACTAGACGAGGACCGGGACAAGTGGATCGTGTGGTTTGATGGAGCGTCAAACATTCTAGGCCATGGCATTGGAGCAGTATTGTTCTCTCCAGGCAATCAATGTATACCTTTCACAGCCAGGCTGGGGTTTGACTGCACCAACAATATGGTTGAGTATGAAGCGTGTGCCCTGGCCATCCAGGCGGCGATTAACTCCAATGTCAAGCTACTCAAGGTGTACGGGGACTCAGCACTGGTGATCCATGGAATCATCAAAGATTTTACCTTTTCGAACTCCCACCAGCTGAGAGGGGAATGGGAAACTAGAGACCCCAAGTTGATACCTACCAAGCCTATATCAAGGAGTTGGCTGGTTCCTTTGATGAGATCTCCTTCCATCACGTTCCCCGAGAGGAAAACCAGATGGCGGATGCGCTTGCCACTTTGGCGTCCATGTTCCAGCTAACACCGCACGGGGACCTATCGTCCATTGAGTTTTGGTGTCGTGGAAGACCCGCGCATTGTTGTCAGGTGGAAGAGGAGCGGGATGTTGAGCCTTGGTATTTCGATATCAAGCGATACATCGAAAGCAAAGAGTACCCGCCGGAGGCTTCCGACAACGACAAAATGACATTGAGGAGATTGGCAGCCGGTTTCTTCATGAGCGGGAGCATACTATATAAGAGAAACCATGACATGACCCTCCTGGGATGCGTGGATGCCAAAGAGGCGAACCACATAATCGAGGAAGTCCACGAGGATTCATTTGGAACACACACCAATGGGCATGCTATGGCCAGGAAGATTCTGAGAGCGGGTTATTACTGGCTCACCATGGAAAGTGATTGCTGCACCCATGTAAGGAAATGCCATAAATGTCAACCGTTCGCGGATAATGTCAATGCTCCGCAACATCCTCTGAATGTCATGTCCGCCCCTTGGCCTTTTTCCATGTGGGGGATAGACGTCATAGGGGCCATCGAACCCAAGGCTTCGAACGGTCATCGCTTCATTCTCGTGGCAATAGATTATTTCACCAAATGGGTCGAAGCGGCTTCCTACACCAATGTCACGAGGAGCGTGGTGGTTAGATTCATAAAGAGGGAGCTGATTTGTAGGTACGGCCTCCCTAGGAAGATCATTACTGACAATGGTACCAATCTGAATAACAAAATGATGCAGGAAATGTGCGTGGATTTCAAAATCCAGCATCACAATTCCACGCCCTACCGACCAAAGATGAATGGAGCTGTGGAAGCAGCCAATAAGAATATTAACAAAATTATTCAGAAGATGGCAGTGTCGTACAAAGATTGGCATGAGATGTTGCCTTTTGCCCTGCATGGATACCGAACTTCGGTACGAACTTCTACTGGGGCAACACCGTACTCCTTGGTTTATGGAATGGAAGCGGTACTCCCGTTTGAGGTAGAGGTCCCTTCCCAAAGGATACTAGCGGAATCAGGCCTAGAAGAATCAGAGTGGGCTCAAACACGCTACGACCAACTCAACCTTATTGAAGGTAAGCACTTGATGGCCATGAGCCATGGGCGCCTGTATCAACAAAGAATGAAGAATGCGTTCGACAAGAAGGTGCGCTTGCGCAAGTTCCATGAGGGCGACCTTGTGCTGAAAAAGATGTCCCACGCTGTTAAAGATAATCGAGGGAAGTGGGCCCCGAACTACGAAGGGCCTTTCGTTGTAAAAAGGGCTTTTTCTAGAGGGGCCCTGGTGCTTACCAACATGGATGGAGAGGAGCTACCTTCACCCGTGAACTCCGATGTTGTCAAGCGATACTATGCTTAGGATCTGGGGCAATTGAGGAAGTCGCTGCATGTTCTTTTATTTTTGTGTGTTCTTCTTGGTTTCCCCCAGGGATTCCTGTCCGCTGTAATTTTCTTGTCACAGTCTTTTAAAAGAAGAGAACATGGGATTGAGGCTTCAGTCCTCACTTTGTGCTTTAAACCATGTGCAGTTTGTGATATCCTGAGCCTTTTCGCTCAGTTCATGAGATGCCCCAAGCGCTTAATTAAAACTGAACCTGACTAGCTTTCACTAAAAAGATTGTTGCATTTGAAAAAGTTGATGCATACGCATACACATGCATATTTTGTTATCCTATGGCAGGAGCAGAATCGTCTTAGGCAGTGGTCAAATGCTGGGATGGAGCTAAAGGCAGAAACCAATCAAGGTAAAACGGTAACGCGACCACAGTTTGCTGCGCGATGTCGTTTCCTACTTTCAGGTACTTAGGGACGGACGCAAGTAGAGGCTAGGGTCACGACCGATAGATTGTCGTCCCTTGCCCATCTCGGGACAAGCGGGAAGCGCAACTGAGGGACAGCCTAGTATCCTTTAAACTCCTAGTAATTATTGTTAAAGTGTCTTTAAGGTAAGTATCGGATGTCTCATCTACCCTTAAGGGGGTTCGAGTAAGCGAACGCCGACCCGTAGAGAGCCATACTTATGTCTTCCCTAAAAAAAAAATGCAGGTTAGCTCGCCTGGGCGAGCACCCCTGTACGAAAATGGTTAAAAAGGCGGGAGGAGGAAGTTTTCTTCACCCAAAAACTTTTCCCGCTCATTCAAAAAACGAAGGCTCACGGATTCCTTGGTTTTCCAGCCTTAGGTCACCATTTCTCCACGTTTTTTATTCCATTTTGCGCTATTATTCATCTCCAACAAGTAAGTACCTCATTCTTGGGCTCTCTAACTTTCCATTGATGTATTTTGGTGCTCTAAGTTGCATGTATTTGCTCAAAAACGTGAGGGATTTATCCTTGAATTATTGCTTGTTTTTGTTGAGTTGGAGGATTGTAGGCAGTGGCCTTAGGCCTAAGTTGTATTCTGAAAGGATTAGGCATGCCACATTGCCCCCATTCCCTTGCTTTTCATACCTGAACATGCGCCCACCAAGTGCTCGGTGAAATGCCTCAATGACATTTGGGCATGGTTTTGTGAACTTTGGATTGTGGGGCTGTTTTATGTGTATAGGGACAACATGTAGAGGTTAAAATAAGTGCCCAAATTAAGCACTTAGACCTAGGAATGCAAGCCTTTGGTTTTGAGTGCAAGAAGGCATAAAAATGAAGGCATTGCGATAGGGATTTCCCTTTAGGCCAGCGGTTGATTTTTGGGGCTGCACCATGATGTTTGCCTAGTTTGTTTGAGAATGTTATTCACCATGTACATATAGAATAGGTAGCAAGAGACAAATATCCTTCAAATAAAACGTGTATATGTTGAATAGGTGGTCAAGCGCTTTATAAATGTACACGTGTTTGAATGTGGCACAAGAATGCTTCCCAAAATGAACATATGATGTGGAATTGCCTTTCAAAGGGTAGATAGATGGCATGAGAATTCCTTTGCAAATAAATGCAAGTGTGTGCATGACATGAAATTGGCTCTCAAATGTGCATATATGTATAAATAAATGTGAATGAAACAACACAAAAAAAAACTGTATTAATTTGTATGTTAATTCATGTTAATAAAATACTTCGAATGTGCGTATGTAATTTTTGATAGCAAAATACTTTGAATACGGACATATGTAATTTTGGCACAATACCTTGAGCATGCATATATGAATTCTTTTCAAAAGAATATGTGTGGGATATAAGTAGCTAGAGTGTTTTGAATATCCTTGTATATTGATATAGATAGCAGGATATTTTGCACGTATGCATGTTCATAAATGTTCTTCTTCAGGGAAATGTGTGCACAAGTTTGTTCTAAGTCGAAAAGATTAGTATGTTGTTTTTGCTTTAAAATTGCATTTCCTTGTAAATTAACTTTCCAAATGTTTGTCCTCGCAGAAAATGGCTCCGAAAAAGCTTTCCGCAAAGAGGTCTAGGAGAGACGCCGTGACTGAAGGGACCAGTGCCGCCCCCGAGTTCGATAGCCACCGTTTCCGGAGCGTCGAGCACCAGCAGCGCTTTGAGGCCATCAAAGGATGGTCATTCCACAGAGAGAGGCGCGTCCAGCTCAAGGAGGATGAGTACACAGATTTTCAGGAGGAGATAGCTCGTCGACATTGGACGTCGCTGGTGACTCCCATGGCTAAGTTTGACCCTGAGGTAGTCCTGGAGTTTTATGCTAATGCTTGGCCGACAGAGGAGGGAGTGCGAGATATGCGTTCATGGGTGAGGGGTCAGTGGATTCCTTTTGACGTAGATGCCCTCAGCCAGTTCCTGGGTGACCCGCTAGTGTTGGAGGAAGGCCAGGAGTGCGAGTTCAGTCAGAGGAGGAACAAGGCCGACGGGTTCAACGAGGAGGCCATTGCCCAACTATTATGCACACTGGGGCAGGATTTCGCCCGGACCGCTGCAGGGAGGCGGGTGCGGATCATGCACACCAGCATGACCACCTTGACCCAGATATGGATGAGATTGCTGCTCAGCAATGTCTTGCCTAGTGATCATAACTCCGATCTCCCTCTGCTGAAGTGTCAGTTGGTGTATGCCATCCTGACACGGATGAGCGTCCACGTGGCTCCGTTGATTGCTGACGCCATCTATTTGTTTGAAGGTATGCCACCCACCAGGCACCCTCTAGACCCGGATAAGTCTAACAGGGCCCTGGGGTTTCCAGCATTGATCACGGGCCTCTGCCAGTCATTCGGGGTTCTCGTCACCCCTAGTAAAATGATCTGACCGCCGATCACCCGGGCCTTCATTGAGAAGTATTGCACGCCTAGGCAAGCGCAGGGTGATGCACCTCAGGCCGCAGATGCACCGCCACCACCTCATCAGGCCGATCCCGCTGGGTCACTAGGCATGGAGCGTTATCTACAACACTTGGTTTGCCAGCAGGCGGCCAACCATCGGGGGTAGGTACAGATACATGAGTGTCTCTACCGGTTCAGCCTCAGTCAGCAGGGGCAGGGTTTCGCTCCTTTCGCGTGCCTTACTCCAGAGCAGTTTAGGGCTGAGGTCACATGGCCCGAGGCCCAGGTAGGGGAGGCGCCTGCAGGATCCCCCGACGATGCAGAGGAGGCCTGCATGGATGAGGAGATGTCGGATTTGCTCGGTTTCTTGGGAGGAAGCGAAGCCACATGACCGAGGTCACCGCACTTTTGTTATTGACATTATTGTTTTCTATTATTGTCTATATTGCTTGACATTACTGTTTTCTGTTATTGTCTATATGGTTACTAACATTACTATTATTTTTCCGTTTCTGTTAGAAATTTTTGGCATTATGGCTCTCAGTTATTTCGTCACCGTTTTTTGCGACTTACCATTTCGTGTGTTCTTTTCGTTTACCTTGTGGTTGGACGTAAGTAGGTAGTGTACGTCCCCGTCCGCACGATCTTTTTAGAGAAAAAAGGGAGAGAAAATGAATAAATGATAATAACTTAAAAAAGAGGAAAAAGGGAAAAGAAAAAAGAGAGCAAGCAAGAAAAGAAAAAGAAAGAAGAAAAAAATAAAAAAAAGTTGTCTAGCTAAAGAACAACATGCTTATGAATGAGGATAATTTCCAACTTTTCTTTGAAAAAAATTCACTGATCATAACCAGTTTTTGAAAAATGTGTATACACCTGAAGGGTGAATGCTGAAAGTTTTCCCGATCGCCCAAAATAGACTCGGATGAATGCACAAATTGATAAAAGAACATATTTTGGAAACACTAGGTTGACTAAAGTAGAGAAAATGAATCATGAGCCCTAGCATCACATGACCAAAAATTTTTCGACACTTGAGTGTCCACACAGGTGCATGCATGACTAGTTTTGCATAAAATTTCCTAATCATCATTGTTGCATTTGTGTCATGGAAATAATGTGGGATATCCCTTTTATCCCTGAACCACTGGCCAAACCCACGCCCTGACATATATCATGTCCAGCCGTTCTACAAGCCTTGAGCCAAAATCCCAACTTACCATAAACCTTGACCCAGGGTGAGAATTTCAATCCTTGCTCTCGGAAGCAAAAAAAGAAAGAAAATTCCCAATCAAAAAGTGGGAGAAAGCAAAAAGAAAGAAAATTTCTGATCAAAGATCGAAAGAAAACAGAAGAAATATGCAGAAAGGTCTTTGGACCAGACAATATCTGAACAATACAGAATTGTCAACAAGAAAAAGAAAGGAAACCACGACCTAAAGTGGTCCTCTCCCTTTGATTACCAACCAAAATCCTGTGTGCTAGCGACTTTCTCGCCCCGCACTAAACAAAAACAGAAAAGGAAAAGGCCAAGAAGACTCAAAGCCAAATTCCCCACGAGAAAACAAACTATTCCCAAGAAGAAGTCCTATTGATCCATGATCACGCATGTAATCTTTGATTTGATAGGAAATGATTTGCAAAATGAAGTCCCGACGTATCTATGGTTCGGAATTAGGATGAAACACTTACCCGTGTGAGATTGATACACTTTGAGTGATTTTCTTCTATTTTTTTTTAACCCAGTGTTTCCTCTAAATGGTCATTTAGAAACGAAATGCTGACATCCAAAATCTCATTTATGGTTATGAGAAGATTTCATCAGCATAATCTCCTTCCCCGGTAGACACATTGTTTTTCATCCAAAAAGCATATGTTGCTCTGATCAGTTGGAAGTTTTGTCTCTTTACTAAAGCATGTTCGCATTTTAGTGAAGAAAACACCAAGACTATTTTAGTCTCACAAGTTATCCAGAACTACGTAGGTCTGAGTTCCTCATTGAGGATACGTAGGAGCAATAGTCTCGCTTTTGTCGGCCGCCCCACAATCTCTGTCATACTGACCCTGAGGTCATGTGACATGCGGAGATAAATTATGGTCATTCCGCTCACCTTTTTGCCATTCAGACACAATCGTGTCCGATGGCACGCAGAGACAAATTATGGTCATTCTGCACCCTTTTGTCATCCAGAGGCGCCGGGCCCGATGACATGCGGAGACAAATTATGGTCATTTCGCTCACCTTTTCGCCATTCAGACACAGTCGTGGCCGATGGCATGCAGAGACAAATTATGGTCATTCTGCACCCTTTTGTCATCCAGAGGCAGTGGGCCTGATGACATGTGGAGACAAATTATGGTCATTCCGCTCACCTTTTCGCCATTTAGACAAAATCGTGTCCGATGGCACGCAGAGACAAATTATGGTCATTCTGCGCCCTTTTGTCATCCAGAGGCGGCGGGCCCAATGACATGCGAAGACAAATTATGGTCATTCCGCTCACCTTTTTGCCATTCAGACACAATCGTGTACGATGGCACGCAGAGACAAATTATGGTCATTCTGCGCCTTTTGTCATCCAGAGGCAGCGAGCCTGATGACATGCAGAGACAAATTATGGTCATTCGCACACTTTTGCTATCTGTAAGACTCGACAAGTGATAAATGCACAGAGACAAATTATGGTCATTCTGCGCCCTTTGTCATTCAAGAGCAGCAAGTCGAGTGATAAACGCGCAGAGACAAATTATGGTCATTCTGCGCCCTTTGTCATTCAGGAGCAGCATGTCGAGTGATAAATGCGCAGAGACAAATTATGGTCATTCTGCGCCCTTTGTCATTCAGAAGCAGCAAGACGAGTGATAAACGCGCAGAGACAAATTATGGTCATTCTGCGCCCTTTGTCATTCAGGAGCAGCAAATCGAGTGGTAAACGCGCAGAGACAAATTATGGTCATTTTGTGCCCTTTGTCATTCAGGAGCAACAAGTCGAGTGATAAACACGCAGAAACAAATTATGGTCATTCTGCGCCCTTTGTCATTCAGGAACAGCGACTCGAGTGATAAATGCGCAGAGACAAATTATGATCATTTTGCGCCCTTTCTCATTCAGGAGCCGTGAGTCGAGTGGTGGGCGGAGACAAATTATGGTCGTTGCGCACACCTTTTCGCCACCCAGAGGCGATCGTGTCCAATGGCACGCAGAGACAAATTATGGTCATTCTGCGCCTTGTGTCAACCAGGAGGAACGAATTTGGCAGTATCAGGATGATGTTGGTCGTTCGGTGCTGATCATTTTCACAATTTTTGCAGGTTCCGCTGGCGGGGAGTTTGACCGGCCGAATGGTGTTTCGCTCGAACGAAATTAGTGTCTTATCTTTACTTCCCTTTTATCTCCAATAAAAGACAAGTAAAGAGGGGCAACTGTCATACCCTAATTTCGTCCGGGGACCATCTGTTTGTTGGGATGCGACCCTCGTTTGACCACTTCGAGGTACTTGGCACCCATCGTTGCACAATCCGTGAAATTTCGTGACATGTCGGAAGTCAAAAGGAAGCATTGTTGCACAATCCCTGAAGTTCCGTGACATGCCGGAAGTCAAAAGGAAGCATTGTTGCACAATTCGTGAAGTTCCGTGACGTGCCGGAAGTCAAAAGGATGCATTGTTGCATCATCCGTGAAGTTCCGTAACATCCCGAAAGCCAAAGAAGGGATGATTACGTAATTCGTAAGGTTTCAAGACATTATGGAAAGAAAACAAGTATCGTTACATAATTCGTAAAGTTCCGTAACATTACGGAAAAAAGAATCAGCAAAAAAAGGTAAGGGGTGTATTTAGTAAACAGGGGTGTGCAAATAGCAATCAGGCCCACTTGGGCCTTCCAGGAAGTTCCACCAGAAGGCGGTGCCTTCTAGAGGAAGCAACCTAGCTCGCCTGGGCGAGCTGGGTGGCAAGCTCCTCCCTCTTTTCCCCTATAAATAGGGGGAGGAGGGCAGAACAAAAAGGTTCAACCCTCCTGGTATCTGAGAATCACTTAAAATTAGTGAGGAAAATTGTTTCCGTGAAGAAAATCCAAGCCAAGGCGCTTCCGTAACGCTTCCGAGATGTTTCCGTGGGTGATTTCGCGAAGATTTTCCACCATTCTTCGTCGTTCTTCGTTCGTTCTTCGTCGTTCTTCGATCTTTAACCGGTAAGTTCTCGAAATCGAACTTTTCAATTCATTCAATGTACCCTTAGTAGTCCCCACTTGTTTCGCGTGCTTTTATTTTCATTTCATTTACTTTCTGTACCCCCTTTTGACATGCTTTAGTCATTTATTTAAGTCATTTTCTCGCCTAATCAAAAAATAAAATAAATTTCCACCGATTGTTTGAATTGTAACATCCTTTAATTTCTGTTAAAATGAAATCCGACCATTCAGTCATGCCGTAACCACGTTTAAAACCAAAAAAAAGAGGCAAAATAATAATATAATAATAAAAAAATATCTTTTAGTAAAATAATCAAAAAAATCAATCAGACGTTTTTCTTTGAGATTTTTCTTTCTTAATCGAATTGACTAATAACCAAAGTGAAACTAAGGCTAAAATCAATTCATAAATCAAACTTTTGTTACCACCTAAAAAGCCATTTTTAAGGTCCAACGCCTTGAAATGGTCTTTTCTGCTTTTATTTGGTTAAACGTGGATTTCTAAAGCCTAAAATCAACATGTAGCTTTATTACCTCTTTCAAAAATAATAAGAGATCATTAATGGTCCAATACCTTAATGTTTTCTCTCCTTTCAAAAAGAATCGAAAGATCGTTTAATGGTCCAACGCCTTAAATGACCTTTCATTCAATAAAAATATATCTTACAAAAAAGGATAAAAACAATTTAACCAACGCTTAGTTCTCAAAGAACTACGTAGGTCTGATTTCCTTATCATAATTAAGGGATACGTAGGAGCAAGGGAAACACCCTTGTTGACCACAAAAAGATAAAAAATATAAAAGGCATAAAAAGACATAAGAACGCAAAAAAGGGAAGATAACACAAATTGAAGTCATATTCGCACACTTGATTAAAGGCTGCCGTCCGTTGTGACAGACGCGTGGGGTGCTAATACCTTCCCCGTGCGTAAATACAACTCCCGAACCTTTCACTTAAAGTTCGTAGACCACATCTTTTCTGGTTTTTCCGACGTTTTCCTCGAATAAACGTTGGTGGTGACTCCGCGCGTTTTCCTTTCTTGGAAGACGCACCCATGAGTCTCGCGTCGCCCTCCCGCCGAAGGGTAGGTTGCGACATCTATACTTCATGCGATTTACTATTCTATCTTTGCAAAAGAATTTGGGAGAGAGAATAGATAAATTAGGCTCTTCATCATGAGTGATCAAGGTTGAATGTCTTAGTAGATGTGGGTGAAAATTGGAATAGAATTAAATAGGGAAGTATCTTAACATTGCATCAAGGGTAGTTAGGCATGCTAGGTCCCAACATATTTTAAATTTTGAATTTACCTTTAATCATCATCTTTATCTTCTATCTTTATCATCTTTTAATTTAAATCTTTATCTTATCTTCTACCTCTCTTTATCTTTTAATTTAAATTCCTTATCTCTTGCTTGCAAATTGGTTTTGCATCAATCTAAGTTCAAACAAAGTCCCTATAGATTCGACACTCGGACTTCCGAGTACTTTACTACTTGAGACAAATTGGTGCACTTGCCAATGAGTTAACAAGTTTATGGTGCCGTTGCCGGGGACCTTTTTCTTTGTACTTGGTTGTTTGCATATTCCAATTTTAAAGCAATCAGTTTTTATCTTCAACTTTTTATTTTTTATTTTTTCAAACAAAGTCAAAATAAAAATAAAAGAAGAGAGAAGAAGTATCTTTTTCTTGTGAGTCTATGCTTACAGGGTGAAACCTCATAAGAACTTGATCCATGGAAGATATTTTAAAGAGGTGGTTTGAGCATGTTGAAAGCATACGATTAGCGGTCATTCACCTACCACCAGTAAATTGTGATTTTTGCGGAGGATAGAATTTCAATAATAATTGTCATCTCTACTCCGTGAAAAATTCTTGGTGAAAACAAGAGTTACACCCTTACAATCAACATGAAGAAAAAAGACTTTCTAATATGGAGAACGTGTTGATGCAATTCATGGAAACATCCCAAACTAGCTTCAAAGCCAATCAAAACTCAATTCAAAATCTAGAAATTTAGGTTGGCAAGAGTTACTCCATGGAAAATTGTTGGTGGGAGCAAGAGTTACAACTTTACAATCAATATGAAGAAGAAAGAATTCCTAATCTTGAGAATGTGTTGATGCAAATCATGGAAACATCGGAAGCTACTCAACACGCAATTCAAAATCTGGAAATTCAAGTTGGTAAGCTAGCAAAAGAAGTGGCTAAATTACCTTTTTTGGTCACAAGGGAAGAAAATTTTGTAGAGGTTGAAGCTCATGAGGAAAGTCTTGTAGAAGAGCATGATTCAAGAGGAAAAGATGAAAAAAAATGAGGAGAGAACACAACAACAATGGGAGAAGTGCTCACAAGTAAAAATTCAACAAGAAAGTATCCTCCAAGATGTTGAACAAGTGGCCTCAGATATCTTAAGAAGGGGGGGGGGGGGGTTGAATTAAGATATTACAACTTATTTCCCCAATTAAAAATTCTATTTAACTTTTTATTCAAGTTATAAATTCCCTTAATAATGAATTTCTTAAATATTGATTCAAATAGAATAATTTGAATATGAATATAAAGCAATAATAAATAAAGGAGTTTAAGGGAAGAGAAAATGCAAACTCAGATTTATACTGGTTCGGCCACACCCTTGTGCCTACGTCCAGTCCCCAAGCAACCCGCTTGAGAGTTCCACTATCTTGTAAATTCCTTTTACAAGTTCTAAACACACAAGGACAACCCTTCCTTTGTGTTTAGAATTCTTTCACAACAAGAGACCCTCGGTCTCTTAATCCCTTTTCAGAATGAAGAAGAAGAAAAGAAGAAATCTCTCTTGAAAGAGATAGCTTGAACAATTTTAGCACTCAAATAATTCCTTATTGAATCACAAGTGTTTTGGCCAAGGAATTTGTAAGAGGATAAAACGATTTTGCTTTTTAAGAGGATAAGACCTTTTTGTTCTGAAAAAATCTTGGCAAATTCGTGTCTCAAGTCACATATATATAAGCCTTTGATAGCCATTCAAGAACCACACAAAAAGATGTGACTGTTGAGAATATTTTCTGAAAATCTCCTCTGGTAATCGATTACAATATGTGTGTAATCGATTACACGCTTTAAAATTTGAATTAAAACGTTCAGAAACTACTGGTAATCGATTACCATATATGTGTAATCGATTACACAGTGCAAATTTTGAATTCAAATTTTAATAGCTGTTGTAAATCAGTTTTGGCCACTGGTAATCGATTACATCCTCTGGTAATCGATTACCAGAGAGTAAATTTGTTGAAAAAGACTTTTTAACTTAAATTTCTTGGCCAAACCTTTTGCTACTTCAATTGGAATTCACTTCCTATTTAATATACCCTTTCTAAGACTCTAAAGACTGTCTTGATCATCCATCTTGAATATTTTTAATTTCTTTGTCTTGAATAAAGCTTTGAGACATATGTGAAACTTTGGCATCATCAAAACATTCAGCTTGATCCTTTGTCTACAATCTCCCCCTTTTTGATGATGACAATCCCTGAAATCAAGACAAGCCATATACAAGATGATAGTACGTTCACACAACCCTTACTCCCCCTATCTTTTGGCATGTATGCCTAACTTTACTTGATAATTGATTTCTAACCCAAGTTCTCTCAAGTTCTCTCCCCCTTTGGCAACATAAAAAAGAACTAAGCAACATAATCAATATCCAAACAGAGCCAAACAGTAAACTAAAATAAATCCATACATTGTCATAACCAACCAAAGCAAAGTCAAGAAATATAATATAAGTGCAAGAGTATGATAATCTAAGCAATAAAAAGCCAAATACACGGCGATAAATCAAAGTACTAATAATACTTAATTACTAATAATACTTAGTCATAATACTTAAGCTAAGATGATGATGGAGGCGGTGGTGGTGGATCAAAGCAAGTACGGATGAAGGAGACATCTTCTTCAACTTTGGTGATCCTTGATTCCATGGCATCGAACCGCATGTCGACTTGCAATTCCATGGCATCAAACTTGTCATCAACAAAAGTCTGAAGTCCATCAAACTTGTCCATAAGCCTTCGAAGAAGAGTGGAATTATCTTCAACTGGTAGGTTGCCTTCTTCATCAGCGGGTTGAGCGCCCTTTTTGACCCAAGAGCCATCACGCTCTTTGCGGTAACCAAAAGAAGCAATCACAGCAGCACCAATTAAAAAGGATCTCTTGATTGGAACATAAGGTTCAGAATCAAGAGGAATTTGAAAATGGCGGAAAAAGAGAGTGACAAGATGTGGATACGGCAAAGGGGCATTTAATCGCAATGCCTTATGCATGCGATATCTTACAAGATGTGCCCAGTCAAGTTGACGGCCGGTATGAAAGGCCCACATGATAACAAGATCTTCCTCAGAAACCTGGGCAAGATTGGAAGATCGTGGAAGCAAAATCCGCACAATCAGATAATGAAGGATGCGGCTTTCAAAAGCCAATGAGCCGGCAAGAAGGCGTCCGATCATATCCGCATTGTTGGTGCAAACCAACTGGCGGGCATCATGTGCAGAAAAATCAAACTTCCAATCGTCATTCAGTGTACCTTCAAATGGTACACCGTCACTGGACAATTGGGTTAAGTCATGAAAAAGGGATTGGTCAATGACCATTTTTATCCCAAAAACCTCAGAAATTAAGGTGCTGTCCTAAATTTCAAGATTACAATAAAAGGCTTTAACCAATTCAGGATAAATAGGCAACTGTAATGACATGAAAGGTATGAGACCTAAATTCTGAAATGCTTGAATGCAATCAAAGGTTTCATCATTCTTGTGAGTGATAAAAAGAGTCCATGTGTATCTAGAATAATCATCAACTATAACAAGAGCATAGTAACTTCCTCCAAAACTCATGATTCTGGAAGGACCAAACAAATCCATATGAAGTAATTGTAAGGGTTGAGTAGTTGAAACAATGTTTTTAGATTTGAAAGAAACTCTAGTTTGTTTTCCCTTTTGGCATGCATCACATAGCCTATCTTTTTCAAATCTTAGTTTTGGCAAACCAACAACTAAATCTTTTGATATTAATCTATTTAAGTGTTCCATGTTTATATGTGCAATCCGTTTATGCCACAACCATGGATCATCATCTTTACTAAGAAAACATTGATTATTATCTAGTTTTTGACTTAAGTCTATCATATAAACATTGTTGACTCTAAACCCTATATGCTTTATATTCGTATCATGTTTATGTTCAATGACACACTTTTGAGAATCAAATGATACCAGATAGCCTTTGTCACATAATTGACTCACACTAAGCAAACTATGTTTAAGACCTTCAACAAGTAGAACATTTTCAATGGAGGTTGAAGCATTTGTACCTATTTTTCCAACTCCAAGAATTCTACCTTTGTTGTTGTCACCATAAGTTACATGTCCGCTTTTCTTGGGAGAGATATGTGTGAATTTTGATTCGTCTCCCGTCATATGTTTTGAGCATCCGCTATCTATGTACCACTTTTTCCTCAAGGGTTCCTACAAAATCAAGGTTATAACTTAGGTACCCAAACTTTATTGGGTCCTTGTGTGTTAGTATGAATAAAGGATCCTTTTGGGACCCAAATCATTTTAATATTGTTACAATTTCTTCTAAAATAGCATGTAGATGTGCCATGCCCTTTTCTTCCACAGTAAAAACATGTGATAGAACTAGAATTATATTTTTGTGTGGAAGTAGAGAAGTTTTTATGAAATTTTTGTTGTTTTTCAGATTTATATCCTAGTCCAGCCTTATTAGAGACATGTCTTTGTTTTCCTAATATGACATCTAAATTATTTTTACTATAAGTAAATTTTGCAAGTGAGTTTTTCAACTCTTTGATTTCTTTTTCATACTTTTCACAACAACTACAAGAATCTGACATTTTCTTGTTAGGAATAGTAGAGATATGAACTTTTTCATTTGGTTTAGAAATTGAGACTTCATTTCTAAGATGATCTAATTCTTTGTTTAATTTTAAAATTTCATTTTCTAAATTTGAAATTGTTTTCTTTGAAGATGAAACTAACTTTGCAAGTTTAATTGACTCTTTATGCAAATCAGCAAATGCATCTTGCAATTAATCAAAAGAAATAGATAAATTGTTTGAAGATGTTACCTCTTCATCACTTTCATAACTTTTTGCCATAAGGCAGAGGTTTATTTCTTCATTTTCTGAATCTTCAGAAGATTCCATATCGTTTTCATCCCATGTAATGTATGCTTTCTTCAATTTCTTTTCATTAATATTTTTCTTTTCAGACTTCTCCATCTTTTTCTTGAAGATGGGACAATCAACCCTCAGATGTCTAGGTTGATTGCACTCAAAGCATTTTAGAGTAGAGGATGAAGTTTCTGTCCTTCTTTTAGGTTTAAAATTGGGTCGCTTTTGATTTCCTCTGACTCTCAGGAACTTGTTGAATCTTTTTACAAGCAGACTAATATCTTCATCATTATCCAAGTCAATAGAATATTCTTTATCACTGTCTTCTTGGATTGCAAATGAGGCTTTAAGAGCGATTCCCTTCTTCTTCTTATCAGTTTCTTCATGCTGATTTAATCTTAGTAATTCCATTTCATGCTCCTGCAATTTTCCAAATAATGTAGCAAGAGACATACTAGATAAGTCTTGAGATTCTGTGATGGCTGTTACCTTTGGTTGCCATTCTCTATTAAGACATCTTAAGACTTTATTTACTAGATCTTCATTTTGAAAAGTTTTTCCTAGAGATGCAAGATGATTAACTATGTGTGTGAACCTCTTTTGCATATCTTGTATACTTTCATTTACATTCATCCTAAAAAGTTCATATTCACGAGTTAAAGTGTTTATCCTAGATCTTTTAACATCTGTTGTGCCTTCATGTGTTACTTGTAGTGTATCCCACATATCCTTAGCACTTTTACAATTTGAAACCCTAAAGTATTCATCTATTCCTAAGGCAGATGTAATAATATTTTTGGCCTTTAAATTATATTGTACTAATCTTCTTTCTTCCTCAGTCCAATCTGCTCTAGGTTTTTCTATTGTTGCACTTCCGGCTATTATATGGGGAACATAAGGTCCTTGTTCTATGGCTTCCTAAATATTTAAATCTATTGCCTTTATAAAGATTTGCATGCGGGGTTTCCAGTAGTGATAACCCACTCCATTAAAGATGGGAGGTCTATTTATAGAATTTCCCTCAGGAAACAAGTAGTTTGATGAGGCCATAATTCTTGAAGCTTCTAAACTTTATACAAGAATGAAGCTCTGATACCACTTGTTGAACAAGTGGCCTCAGATATCTTAAGAAGAGGGGGGGGGGTTGAATTAAGATATTACAACTTATTTCCCCAATTAAAAATTCTATTTAACTTTTTATTCAAGTTATAAATTCCCTTAATAATGAATTTCTTAAATATTGATTCAAATAGAATAATTTGAATATGAATATAAAGCAATAATAAATAAAGGAGTTTAAGGGAAGAGAAAATGCAAACTCAGATTTATACTGGTTCGGCCACACCCTTGTGCCTACGTCCAGTCCCCAAGCAACCCGCTTGAGAGTTCCACTATCTTGTAAATTCCTTTTACAAGTTATAAACACACAAGGACAACCCTTCCTTTGTGTTTAGAATTCTTTCACAACAAGAGACCCTCGGTCTCTTAATCCCTTTTCAGAATGAAGAAGAAGAAAAGAAGAAATCTCTCCTGAAAGAGATAGATTGAACAATTTTAGCACTCAAATAATTTCTTATTGAATCACAAGTGTTTTGGCCAAGGAATTTGTAAGAGGATAAAACGATTTTGCTTTTTAAGAGGATAAGACCTTTTTGTTCTGAAAAACTCTTGGCAAATTCGTGTCTCAAGTCACATATATATAAGCCTTTGATAGCCATTCAAGAACCACACAAAAAGATGTGACTGTTGAGAATATTTTCTGAAAATTTCCTCTGGTAATCGATTACAATATGTGTGTAATCGATTACTCGCTTTAAAATTGGAATTAAAACGTTCAGAAACTACTGGTAATCGATTACCATATATGTGTAATCGATTACACAGTGCAAATTTTGAATTCAAATTTTAATAGCTGCTGTAAATCAGTTTTGGCCACTGGTAATCGATTACATCCTCTGGTAATCGATTACCAGAGAGTAAATTTGTTGAAAAAGACTTTTTAACTTAAATTTCTTGGCCAAACCTTTTGCTACTTCAATTGGAATTCACTTCCTATTTAATATACCCTTTCTAGGACTCTAAAGACTGTCTTGATCATCCATCTTGAATATTTTTAATTTCTTTGTCTTGAATAAAGCTTTGAGACGTATGTGAAACTTTGGCATCATCAAAACATTCAGCTTGATCCTTTGTCTACACAAGACAATACCCCTCCTCATCAATTGATTGACAGGGAAGAAAGGCATGGAGAACGTGATAAATCTTTAAGTGTCATTCTCTCCTTGATCACTAACACTTCTCTTGCAATGATATGGAAGGTGTTTCTGGGATACAAGAGTTTCATGGAGTCTATAGCTAATAGGCGAAAGTGCAAGGAAGAAGTGTTCTATGTGACCTTCATGCCACCTTGAAGGCATCTGACTTGTCAAGCTAATGAGGTTAAAGAAGCGCTTACTGGGAGGCAATCCATAATTTCTTACTCTATCTTTCTTTTAGTTAATTGCATTGCGTTTTTTTTAGGATAGTTGGGTTATTTCTTTTCTTTATTTTGACTCCGTGCAATTTAATTTCAGCAGTTTAATTCCAGTAGTTTAATTTTAGTCATTGAATAAAAATTGCATGATAGAGATGTAGGAAATTATTGATTGGTTGCAACTTGTTTTGGATGAATTGATGAATGAGATATGCTTTATACTGATGAAATGATTGTAAAAATTCTGATTCTTGTGTGAGCAAACGTTATTATGAGTGACGAAGTATGAATCGAAAGCACAAGAGTGAAGAGGTTAGCACGTCTGAGCAGAAATCATGGTATGGTAAGTCGAGCACTTCATAAATGTCCGGTGAGATGTGTGAACTTATAACTGTGAGAGAACGATTGCCCTTAATTTCTTGATTTTGCATGATTCTTAGACTATTTGAGTACATACATAGGGTGGAAATGACCAAGGCCTTGTTGTTGATTTTCTTAGCCACTGAGCCAAATAGCCAACCTGTTACTAGAATAAATTCCTTGCACCTTGTTGAGCCTAATGTGAATAAATTGTTTTTGAAACCTAAGCCAAATGAAATTAATAACTACCTTATATTAGGTTGTAGGAGAGCACGAGTTAAGACAAATTTACCCCTAATTTGGGGGAGGAGGATTCTTGGGTGAAAATTTTTGTTTCAGGAACACTAATAACAACACACATCCATACGAAACCGCATTATGTGATCAGTTGCTGCAGTACCAGTGTAATCCAGTTTTTATAGTTCTAAAAAAAAAGATGCTTCAAATAAAGAGTTGATAACAACTATGTGCCAAAGAGATTTGTGTGCTGTTAAGAATGGAAGACATGAAAGTTAGGGCTGTGAAATATAAAGTCATGGGTTATGAGAAAAATATGAGGTAGGTGTTTTCTTAGAACCTAACTTTGAATCCAAATAAAAACCATGAGTTCCTTGTTAGCCCAGCCATGTTACAAGCCTAAAACGCCCTTAGTGATCCACAATATGTATGTATGATTACCTTAATTGAGAAGAAGTGCAAAGTTGGGAACATTAGTTCAGTTGTTGAATTTAAAAACATTCTTAGCCGAGACACTTATGCACTGAGGGAAACACGAGCCTTGCGATGAATGAAGTGTTGTAATTCTGCCTTGATGAAGTTTTTATTTGCTAACCTTTTTCATCCCCATGTGCACTCCTTCATGCTTTCATCATAAGATCAAGACAAATGCAAACTCAGGGAAAGAATGACTTTGTTTTGCCTATGCATACATCTCTATACTTCATGCAATTTACTCTTCTATCTTTGCAAAAGGATTTGGGGGAGAGAATAGATAAATTAGACTCTTCATCATGAGGGATCAGGGTTGAGTGTCTTAGTAGATGTGGGTGAAAATTAGAATAGCATTAAATAGGGAAGTATCTTAACATTGCATCAAGGGTAGTTAGGCATGCTAGGCCCCAACATGTTTTAAATTCTGAATTTACCTTTAATTATCATTTTTATCTTCTATCTTTATCATCTTTTATTTTAAATCTTTATCTTATCTTCTGCCTCTCTTTATATTTTAATTTAAATTCCTTATCTCTTTTACTTATCTCTTGCTTGCAAATTGGTTTTGCATCAATCTAAGTACAAACAAAGTCCCTGTAGATTCGACACTCGAACTTTCGAGTACTTTACTACTTGAGACAAATTGGTACACTTGCCGATGAGTTAACACCAACCCCTAAAACAACTTTTGCATGTAGACATTGCTCACGAATTATACAATACTCATGACCTCACACTTATTTTCAAACACGTTTAACACAATGCGCTACAATTTAACACCTCAGGTTCTTAACTTGGAACCCTAAAATTTCCCCTTAACACCTCACGCATTGTGCTACAATTAAACACCTTAGGTTCCTAACATGGAACCTTATATTTTCCTTTTAACACCTCATGCATTGCGCTACAATTTAACACCTCAGGTTCCTAACTTAGAACCCTACACTTTTCTTTTAACATCTCACGCATAAACACTTTTCTCTAGATAAACACCAGTTGGGTTATTGTATAATTCACAACTCAAAACACAAGTAATATCACATCAAGTATTAACCACACACTTATTCCACACACTTATTCACAACCATATCCCATGTCCATAATTTAACACCTCCTAACGTCACGATCCACCATCACATGTTCACGTGTATCCCACAAATTAACGCATACTCAACTTGTCACTTATACTCATTCTCAATCATAATTCATAATATACAAAATAGTATTACATATATAAACACACAATATATAAATAACTAAACACAAATATTCTAATCATGAATTTACAAAGTGAAATATAATCAAACAAAATTGCACTAAGGATTCACTAAAACTTTCGAAGAACCTTATAGTTAAATAGACTTTGACCAATGTTAAAGAATAACAATATGAAACAATATATAAACTCATACTAAATATTACAACTAAAACAATAATCGAGAATGTCATTCTGTTAGCCTATTCTAATTCCAAATTATAACATTAATTCCAAACTATATATAAAAAAAATCCTAAAAAGCACAGAAAGGAGAAAAATACAAAATCAATATCTCACTCCCTCTTACGATAAATTTTCCTTACTTAATTTCATCAATTCACGCTAATTAGAAAATGCCCAATTTATAGGTTTCACACTCAACACAAGAACATATCAATTTTACAATAATTTTGGATCGGGACATCAATTGATCCGTCAAACACAGTCAATTCGTGAATAAAAGAATAAGAACAAAATTGAAATTCATAAAATAATCCAAATAACAAAAAATTTAACCTTTAGGGATCCCTACACATGTTCATTCTAATCCCAAGCATGAGTAACTCATTCCTTACCTCTAAGCGGACTCACATGTGTAGTCCGGTAGCGATAGCAGCGTCTCTAGTGGTTTTCTAAGATTCTTCAAGCTTTTCCTCTGGTTGTTCTGCTAGGGTTTCCATGCGTTAGAGAGAAGAAGAAGGGATTGAAGCTTCAATTTTACTATCTTTGTGGGAGGGTCATTTCTCTCTCTACAAACAAAATTTTGCAAATTCAAGCGATGAGAATGTAGGAAAATGAGTTTCGAAGTTGGTGTCCAAATATTAGGGCAATCCAATGGTTAACGAGTCTGAAATAATAGTTTTATTGAAACAAGTTTGGGTGTATGCGAAAATAGAAAGGGTTTTGGGAGAGGAGAAAAGAAAATGAATTTGGAGGAAGAGAGCGTAAAAACGTGTGATAAATGTAAAAACTGACCTAATATGTCTCTATTTATAGGTAAGATACTTTGAACTTATTATTTAATCTATTTTTCTTTATTTTATTATTTTATAAAAAAAAACTCTATTTAACTCCTTTTAAATAAATAAATAAATAACCCATTAAAACATCTCTTTATTTTCTGAAACATATATATTTACGTCTCAGTATAGCCCATCGTTTCTTCAAGAGGCCAAAACATCTCTCTATTTCTTGCTCGAGCATGCCTATAATTAAATAACTCTTCACGATTTTGAGGTGCACGTCGACCGCTGCTCCCACTGCTCCACTTCTGCAAATGATATCGTTTACCTCTATATGGGGCAAGAAAGTCTTCCCCATTAGTGTGTCCACCACCGACGAGATAATATGAACTTAAAAATATTTACAATAATTTATTGCTCGTAATCACATTAACATAAATTAAAATTAAAATGATTATACCAATTGGTACCAATCTGTTTTGTCTGATTATCGCATTGCATAATATTCTAGAGTCTAAAGCTGATCCTTCCCACCCTGCTAGTACGTATATAAATCTCATATCCCTGATACAAGAACCTAAGACATTTTTTGCAAGTCCGCCTTTCCTTGTACGGTATCTAAGCCTATCATTAGCACTTGGCGTGACTGCTATGTAAGATCCATCTAAAGCCCCTAAGCATCCCTAAAAGTTCAATACAAGGTTAAAACATAATTACACAATTCAACTACAAGAGTTTATCGAGTTAACTATATGCATGTTTTTTTTTATTGAAATATGTATTACCTTAAACCACTTCCATCTTTCATCAGTGCAATCTTGAGGTACCGATTCTGGTTTGACTAGTAAATCACTGTTTAACCTTAAAATTGCAGCCAAACTCTGACAGTACCTACTAATTGTTTGTCCTGATCTAGAGAATCTAATTTGAATACTTCTATTCTTTGTGATGTGCGAGTATATTTAAAAAAAAAATTGCAACTTGCTCATCAACAGTCACTTGTCCAAGTTTCACTAATCCTCCTTATACCATTAAAACCTCACAAAGATGTGCAAATACACATTCCCAGTTCCAATATGCGATGAGAATCACTTGCACTAGTGATAGAGCCCAAAACATCCCTCCGTGACTCATACCTAGCCAAAGCTGTTTCATTCAAAGCTCTTCTCTCATAATCATTCCTCGAGATGAAATTTAAGAAGAAAAAAAACCAGCAGCATACATGGCCATAATGTGGACATACATCCTCCACACAAGAAGATAATAAAAAAATTGTTTATCATCCATTGCAACTATATAAGAAAAAAATATAAGATAAGTAAAAATACAAAAAATAAAGTTATTGAATAAAAAATACATATATAGCCTAAATGACAGTCCAAACAAAACTAAATATATTCAACTAGTAGCCAATCAAATTTGCTTTGACTTTTCGAGTCATCTATTAATTATGCTACTAAATTCATAGATGATAGCGTGTTTACAAGCAATAGAACTCTCTCAGAAAATTTTGTCAATATTACTATCTAGGTTTCAAATTTTGTTTGTAAGAAGAACTCTTGATAAGAACATGATAGAGTGAATGATTTTTTTTTTTCAAGATAGAATCATAGAAGAGGTATATTCAATCTGGGTGATGTGTAAGGTTTTCCAATCATGTATATATAGCAATTTATATGAGTGAAAAAGTTATATTTTTCTTGAAAAGGAATATATGGTGAAATTGCCAAAGTCTAACTTCATTTTTCTCTTAACAAGCAAAGGCAAAAAGTATACAAAGCAAATAAAAAGTTAAGAAGCAATAACATTGTGCTAGCAGATTAATCACGTTGTCGCAGGAAAATAAAAATTTATCACTTACTTGGATCTCATTGATGACAACGGCAAATACAACATTTGGAGAGAGAAGTTTAAAGAAGGAGGTGCATATGAAAAAAAAAAAGATGTGGGATAATTGAAAGTAAAAAAATAAGAATAATATTATATTTATACTTTTGTTACACAGTAGACAAAAAAGTTGTATGAAATTTAGTGAGTTATAAGTTTTTGGAAGTCCATCATTCTTTATTTTATACTGTCCATCAATCGTTTTTAAATCAAACATCACTAATTAAGAAAAACCTTTATCTAAATGTGGCAATTAAGCAATAAGCATCCTCTTTGGCTGTGACATATTATCTTGAGAACAAATATACACAAATAAGGAGGAAAGTTGTTTAAGAACCAAGGCAAAAGAACCAACACAATTGGTCTAGTATTGAATATTATTGTGCCTTAGCATTAAGCCTGAGATATAAGGGGACTGCGAATACTGTCATTATTGTATGGCGAATGTTGAATTGGAAGCAATGCAGGGTCTTTATAAGCATTTACCAAATTCTCATAAAACTGTGTCATTGTAGCATCATTTTGATCTTGCCTATCCTTCTTTATCAAACTCTGGAAACACAACACAAGTCAAAATCAGACCTGACAGATTGAATGCGACATGCAACAACCCTTTATTCTTTCAGTAATGTTAGGGGTTGGATATTGGAAAAAACATTAGAACATTCATGTTATAGTCATTTTCAGGATTTGAAATGTACCTCTGCAGAATATGCAGCAAATATGGGCAGGAATCGTTTTCGGCAGTACTCGTTAAAGAGAAGCGTGAGGACTGGTAGGGGCATCGTCAAAGTGGATGCTAGAGAAAGCTTTTTCAAAGCAAAGATTCCCACCGCAATGATGTGCATGAGTACCAGAGAAAATATCATTGAATTGTGTATAATAGGCCAAAATTTCCCAGCTGTATCGTACTTTGGTGCATATACATTTATAAACTGCATAATACATTGGCAGAACATCAGTGTAAGTTATATCAAAAATGTTTTTTTAAGTGTCACAATTCAATAACATTGTTAGAACCAAAAGAAAAAAAATCCTTGAATATGTTGGGGGGAAAACCCCTTGCACGCATAACAATGAGAATCAAAGATATGTGACACAAACAACACCAATAATAGAAATATCGAAAGACACATCAAATGTAGTTCAGTATCTCTTGCATACGTTCACAGAACATCTCAACAAAAATCTCATAAAATTACAAGTTTTCAGGACAAACTTGAGAAAACCCTCCTATTTACAAGTTTCTTGGACAAACTTGATAAAAACTCTCATTACAAGTCTTTTGAACAAACTTGAGAAAACTATCTGCATTAAAAGTTTTCTAGAACTTGAGAAAAACCTCTCATTAAGTTTTTTGCATAAATTTGAGAAAACCCTCTTCTCTCACTTGGGTAGTATCTTCTTTCAGGACAAACTTGAGAAAACCCTCCTATTTACAAGTTCCTTGGACAAACTTGATAAAAACTCTCATTACAAGTCTTTTGAACAAACTTGAGAAAACTATCTGCATTAAAAGTTTTCTAGAACTTGAGAAAAACCTCTCATTAAGTTTTTTGCATAAATTTGAGAAAACCCTCTTCTCTCACTTGGGTAGTATCTTCTCTCGTCACAAGGACTCCTCCCCCCCCCCCCGTTTATAACCATTCTTGAATGTGACTTAGTGGACCTTAATTGTTGTACCTCTCCACCCACCCTCTTATTATGATAGTGGAATTCACCAAAAGTCAAGATATATTCCTCTAGCTCTTTCATTTCACCTCCTAAATTTCCACTCACTTTAATTAATATGAAAATTTGGATTGATTTTCCCAACGGTATAAAACTGGCGATATGGTACTTCATTACAATTGAAACTTCTAGCAAGTAATCAAGTCAAGGTTATATTACTACTTATGCTCCACATAAGTCAACCACAACCACAGGCAGCTCCTGAAACCAAATTCCAAACCATCTTGAACATCTCTCATTTATTTTCAGTTGAGTCCATTCTGTTTCCACGTGAAATTTATGTTTTGTATCTCATGTCATCCCACAACTATATCAAGTATGCATCTTTAGTAATAATTTTAAACTTGATAATCAATACCACACCATATATACAATGATTGGCAAAGCATGAGACTTACCAGTAAAAGTTACCTTTATGTGAGTGCCAAATACTCTAGTTTCAAGGTTATCCTTTTTATTACATAACAACTAAATATAACCCTGATTTCATGATAAATGCCTTTAATTCCATCCAGAGTGAATCACTGACTCATTTTTCGCTGGCTAAATTAAAAAGGATTATTATTTATAAATAAATAGAGTTTTATAAAATGATAAGATTTTTATAATTAAATAAATAAGGAGAAATAACTTTATTAATCAAAATAATGATTTTAGAGAAAATAAAGAGGGTATTTTATTTATTTATTTGATATGCAATAAAATATAGTTTATTTTTATAAAATAATAAAAATAAATAAATAGAGTAAATAATAAGTTGTAAATACCCTAGGTATAAGTAGAGACGTGTTAGGTCAGTTTTCACACGGACGATGCCTTCCCTTCCCTCATTTTCGTTTTTTCCCCTTCTTCTTTCAAAATCTTTTCTTTTTCCCGCAGACCACTGAATCTGTCTTAGAAAAACGACAATTTCAACTCATTCACCGTTGGATCGTCATGAAATTTAAGCACCAGGTTCGTAACCCAATTCCGAGCATTCTCACCGTTGGGAATTTTGAAATCATGTTGGAGTTGAGAGAAATACACTTCGCATCGTAGCTTTTTCTTTTCCCACAAAAACCCACAAATCATCTCAGTAAAACTACGATCCCGAACTCATTAACCGTTGGTTGTCGTGAAATTTTGATATGTAGTTCATGATTCAATTTCGCACACCTTCACCGTTGGGATTTGTGAGATAATATTCACGAAGAGAGAAAATGAAATCTCACGAATACAGTACAAATGGAGGCTTCAATCTCTTCTCCTTCTCTTTGACGTTTGGAAACTCTATCAGAGCAATCAAAGGAAAAGTTTGAGAAATCACAGGAAATTGCTAGAGATGCCGCTATCACCGTTGGAATACACACGTGAGCCTGCTTAGAGGTAAGAGATGAGTTTATCGCAATTGTAGTTAGAATGAACATGTGTAGGGATCCTTGAGGATTAAATTGAGGTTTATTTTGGGATGTTTATTGAATTACAATTTTTCCTTTATGATCATAAATACAATATTGTTGTGTTCTACATACCAATTGATGTTCTGATGAGAATTGCTTGATAAACTTGAGTGTTCTTGATGTTTTTGTGTTTTGACCCATGATTTTGATTAATTGATTTTGATATAATTGTGAGAAACTATTTGGGGGGTTTTACTCCCCATATTGTGATAAATCTTTTGTATAAATTGTTATGTTGAGATTATGAAATGATGATTCAAATTGTGAGTATGTGATAAATTGAACATGTGATGATTGATGAAATACATGTGTATTGAGATGAGATGTGTGTATTGAGTTGTGAGCTATGAATTGTGCAATCACACAATTGTAAGACCCTTTAAGGGCGACAAGTTAAAATGATTTTGAAAACAATTGAGTAATCGTGTATATTGCATAGTTCATAGGTAAAATATATATGAATCATGGGGTGTGATAACATGTTAAATTGAGATTATACCATTGTGATTGAGATCGAGTGTATTTGATAAATTCAGTATGCATGTGATTGAGATATATATGTGCATTGAGATGTTGTGTGCATTGAGTTGTGAACTATGAATTGTACAATCGCACGACTATAAGACTCTTTAAGGGCGATGAGTTAATGTTAAGTCCCTTTAAGGGCGACGGGTTAATGCTAAGACCCTTTAAGGGTGTCAAGATAAACTATTTTGAGAACAATTGAAGAGTCGTGTGTTTTGTACAATTCATAGATAGAGTTTGTGTGCTAAAATATTTTTTGGGTTGGACCTGAATCAGGAGAGAGAGGCCATGACAGACTCTTCAGAGTGTAGGCTTTGGGGGTCACCCGGTTTGAGTGTTCCTTTAAGCCTATGTTGATCCCATATGGTTGGAGTATTCTTGTAAAACACCGTGACCCTGACTGGTCTCCCTATGATCTTACCTAGTGAGAGTGACTTGACTTGCTAGTGTGTGATTTTCTTGTCATGTACTCCTAGGCGCCCGACGAGATTTTTCACTGACATGTTACCACATTGTATATAGGATTGAGTCTTAGTGTATATGTTGCATAACGTTTATGTATTGATTGATATGAATTAATTTAGTGTTATTGTGTTTTGATCATTGAGAACGTGAATATTGTGAAAACGAATGAGACGTGTGGTGTTGTGATGTGATGTTGTACGGCAAAGTGGTAAAATAATGTGAACTATGCTTAAATAAGTTGTATTTTGTTAATATGATATTCATACCTATATGTTGTCTTGTTCTCTCTAGTAGTTAGGAATGTGATAACTCACTTCTTGTGTGATATTTGTGTTTGGATCCTGTGATGATCTCGAATCTTGTGTTTGTGAGAGCAAATGAATAGGTGAATGACTATGAAGAACTTCATGCTAGAGGACATGACAACACAATGCTCTGATAGGATGTGACATTAGGGTATAGGTTTCTATATTAATTGCATTAAGTCTTGGTGGACCTTGCTTTGAGTCGAGATAATTTATTATTTATTTGGACAAATTTTATTATGATGTTAGAAAAGTGAATGTGAGTCTTTTATTCTTTGAAAGACTTGTATTTAAATGTGTTTTAAAATTTTTTAAGGATAGAGGGCGTCACACAATACATTAAAATGGAACATGTTTAGGCTTCCCCTCTTCAATTAATGTTTTTATTTCCGAACTTTGTTACATTTTAGAATTTGGCTTTGCCTATCCTATTTAGATCGGAGTCATGATATAATTTCAGTAAATAGTGTCCTGCTATCTTTGGAAAGCATGGATAAAGCACTTGCAGATGCTCTGGACTAAAAATATTCCTCAGCTACATTGACCTTCCCAAGTTCAAAAGTCCTGGTGATCAAATTTTCAATTATGGAAAAAGTTAACCAACATCAGGATTTACTCTTAGGTGTAGACAGATATCAATAAAAATCTCCAAGACATCTCCTCACTTAAGAGCCTTTTGGACTTGAAGAATGATTAATGTTCCCATTTTACTTGGTGCTTAAATTTATTTACTTTATAAAGAATGGGTGCAAAAAGGATAGAACTTATTTTTGAAGTTTTGATACCACAATAAGACATAATTCAATCCAAAGCTTAAGCTAATAGGTGGAAACTTAGATATGGTTCTTGAACATGTACTGTATTTTAAATATTTTGTCTGGATTTCCAATAATGAAATTCTCCCTTGTTTTTATTTAGAAGCTCATCCGAGGCATAAAATAAGCTTAGCAAATATAAGAGTCTTCTAGCAGATATCAAATAACATCCAAAAAAATGCTGACCTGGTTTCGAAAAATGATGTAAGCAAGACAAAAGTAGGCCAATAGGAACGGCAAAATTAATGGAGCTAGGAAGAAATATGTAATACCAAGAAGTCCAAAGAAAAGGACCCTTGGAATATCCTTGTGGTATGGAGTAGATGGAACTTCAAATTCATCGTCTTGACTAGTGAAAGGCCTCGTTATCCAACTGAAAATAAAAGGAATTACACGGAAGAGTTCTGATGAAACACTTGTCCATCCTTGCGTGACAACATAGGTAATAAAAAATGATGCCTACAATCAAACCAAAATTAATGACATCAGAAAGATAGAAATTAAAAATTTTATATCTACAAATTGTTATGTAGATTTTAGACGTGAATTGTGATCATATGACATGATCAAAGTGATAGATAGAATAAACAATTTTTTTCTTATTCTGTTTTGGGAGGACATTTGTTAATGTATTTTTCTTTGGTAGATGCTCATTTATTTGTATTCTATTGAGGGTCATTCTTTAAAATGGGACTTTCTTTTCATAGTAATTTGAATGATAAAAAAACTAGTTAATTACAAGCTGTGTTGGTCTTACTTGATTCCACTTGACTGACTCTTCAGGAGAGTTTTCTTGCAAATGTTTCTTTCAGTTTGCAATCAAAATCCAAACCATCCTGGCAAACTCATTTAGAACTCCAAAAATCGTAAACTATCTGACTTGTTGCAGATTCATATATGTCTCAGCTGTCTTATCTCCGATACGCATATTATTGTGCTAAGTCTAGATCTAGCTCAAACACAATATACCGCTTATTTTCGTATTGTGTTGTGGCTACTAGGTTGAGAGCAGTTTTGATGGTTCAGTTAAAGGAGTAAATTTTATGGGCAGTTTTGCAATCTTTTTAAGTGTGTGGTGAGAGTAAAATGTCCATGTATTTGTTCTTGGATGTAACTACCTAGCTTCTCTTTGGCCTTCTGCTATGGTGGCTTCAATTAAAGTACTAAGATATGCAGAAACTGAGCAATGTTACTATATTATATTATTAGATTTTTCTCCTGTTTTCCTTTGTGTGCGCACATGTGCATGTGTGTAGCCTTCTTGTTTTGGAGGATCTCTTTATGAAGGTTTGGTGAAAAGATAAAAACTTGTATTCGTCATGATTTTGATGTAATATATAGCCTCACAGATGAAACAAATTACATACAGATAGCCAAATATTTGACTTGGTCAGCAACTCAGCATTGTACATTACTCTTGTGCTCCACCTAGTTGCACTTCCCATCTTTTCTCTAAAATAAATTTTCTCTTCTATAAAAAAATCTATGGATATTGTTAGAAAATTAGAATTCATTTAGTTTTAGGAGTCTTATCATGTTATTTACTATGTAAGTCTTAGTGTTTTGTTGCACATCATATTTTTTTTAATAATACCTGGAACAGACAATAGGTAGAAATTAAAAATTATGAAAGTTATCAGTTTATCAATTATAATTTCATTAATTTGTGATTTGAAGATTCAGGACTGCGGTAATCTACAAACTTGGTGTTGTGATACATTTCATACTTAACACATTTTATTTTGTAATTAGTACAAATTTAATTTGTATAGATTTTGTTCCATTATATTTCTTTTCTTAATTAGGTCATTGGCAGCTTATAAATAAGTTTCGTATTCACTCTTTGTAAATATAGAATAATAATAATATTCAGATTATTATCTTTATCTTTCAAGTTGTATTGAGTTGGATCAATATCAGGATTTGAAAATGATGTCCACAGCTGATTCTGTCACATTGACACAGTTCATTGAAAGGATGAGAATTTTTAAATTTCTTTTTGGACTGAACTCTGAGTTTGATCTGATTCAGGTTCAGATTTTGGGCAAAGAAAAACTTCCTTCTCTCTTAGAGGTGTTCTACATTGTACGAGGAGAAGAAACTCGGAGGTTAGTAATATTGGAAGGGGGCAGTTCTGTTGTTGGTTTAGCCTTAGCTACTAGCAAGGGTCCCACAAAAGGCTCATCCTCTTCATTTGGGAAGCCTCTCACAAAGGCTAACCGTGATGATTGATGGTGTAGCTATTGTAGGAAGCCAGGTCATACTAAGGAGACATGATTTAGACTTCATGGAAAGGAGAAGGTACTTGAGCGCATTGGAGGATTCAAAGGTGCCACACAAAGGAATGCTAATCAAGCAATGTCTGCTTCCGAAGGTATAGAAAACACACCTATCCCACAGGTTGAAAAGGAGATCCCAATTCTCAACAAAGCAGAATTGGAACGTTTACGAGCCCTTATGGACTCTCTTAGTAAGACATATAGCTCTTGTTCCCTAATCATGACTGGTAAGAGTTCTAGCATCCTATCCTTTAATGCTTCTGGTACTGAAAATATCTGGATCATAGACTTTGGTGCTACTAATGTAACATTCTAGTTTTTGTAAAATAAATTAAAAAAGATTTTATTTAAAAATAAATAGAGTTTTAGAAAAATAATGAGATTTTTATAATTAAATAAATAAGGAGAAATAGTTTTATTAAATAATAGTTTTAAGGTAAATAAAATAAATATATGTTCTTAGAAAATATAAATGATATTTTATTCATTCATTTGATAGAAAGTAAAATAGAATTCATTTTTATACAATAAGAAAAATAGAGTAAATAATAAGCTGAGAATACCCTAGCTATAAATAGAGACATATTATATCAGTTTTACATTTATGATACGTCTCTCTACACTCTATTATTCTCAAATTCGTTTTCCGTTCTTTCTTTCCCAAAACCCTTTCTTTTTCCCGCAAACACTCAAACTTGTCCCAGTAAAATTATGATCTCAAACTCATTAACCGTTGGATTATTGTGAAATTGGAATCCAAGGTTCGGAACTCATTTTCCCACAACCCTACCGTTGGGATTTGGGAAATAATATTTGTGGTGATAGAAATATCCCTCTCACGGAAATAGTGAAATGAAGGCTCTAATCCCTTCTCCTTCTATCTAACGCTTGGAAATTCTAGCAGATCAACCAGAGGAGAAACTTGAGGAATCTTAGGGAACCACTAGAGATGTCATTATCATTGTCGAAATACATACGTTAGCCTGCTTAGAGGTAAGAGATAAGTTTATCGCAATTGAGGTTAAAATGAACATGTGTAAAGATCCTTAGAGGATCAAATTAGGATTTATTTTGAGATGTCACTATATTGTGATTCTTCTTTTATGATTATAATTACGAGATTGTTGTGTTTCATGGGCCAATTGATGCCTGATGTGAATTGCTTGATAAAAATGAGTGCTCTTTGTGTTTTCATGTTTTTTACTTATGATTTTGATTCTTTTGATTTTGATATGATTATGTGGAATTGTTTGAGGGGTTTAATCATATGAACATAACACACTAATATTATTATTGTGTGACATGTATATAATGCATGAGGCGTGATAACGTGTTGTCTTGGGATTATGGAAGTGTGATGAACTATGTGTAAGTGACAAGTTGAGTATGTGTTAAATTGTGAGATCACATGAGATGTTGTGTGCATTGAGTTGTGATCTATGAATCATATAATCACATGATTGTAAAACCCTTTAAGGGAAACGAGTTAATGCGCGACGAGTACTGTGAAGGGATCCACTATGGGAATCCGAAGAGTTTAATAACTTTGAGGCGCGGCGAGTTAAAATTATTTTGAGAATAATTAAGGAGTCGTGTATTTTGTATTGTTCATAGATAGAGTTTTCATGCTAAAATTTTTTCTGGGTTGGACCTGAATCAGGTGGGAGAGACCCTGACGGGCTCTTCTGAGTATAGGCCTTGGGGGTAAATACACTCAGTTTGAATGTTCCTTGAAGCTTGTGTTGATCCCATATGGTTGGAGTGTTCTCGCAAAACAGAGTGACCCTTACTAGTCTCCCTATGATTATACCTAATGAGAGTGACTTAACTTACCAATGTGTGGTCTGTCTTATCATGTACTCCTAGGCGCCCGGCGAGGTTTTTCACTGACATGGTACCACATTGCATATAGGATTGAGTCTTAGTATATTGTTGCATAACGCTTGTGTATTGATCGATATTGATTGGTTGAGTGATATTGTGTTTTGATCCTTGAGTATGTGAATGATGTGAAAATGTGTGAGACATGTAGTGTTGAGATGTGATGTTACGCGATAAGTGATGGAATGAGATGAACCGCGTTAAAGTAAGTTGTATTTCATTTATATGATATGTATATCTGCATGTTGTCCCGTTTCTCTCTATTAGTTAGGAATGTGATAACTCACTCCCCACCCCATGTGTTGTTTGTGTTTGGATCCTGTGATAATCTTGAACTTTGTATTCGTGGGAGCAAATGACTAGGTAGATTGTTTTAAGGAATCTTGTGCTGGAGGACATCAGGACACTATACTCTAATAGGGTGTGACATTGGGACATAAGTTTCTATTTTAATTGCATGATGCTCCGAACATGTTATTTTACTTTATTTTATTCTGCTGCTTAACTTGAGTTTTTTTCTAAACTTGAACGACCTTATTTTGAGCCGAAAATGTTTCTGTTAAGTTTTATTTGGTAACAGTGAAATGAATGTGAACTTTTTACCCATATGAACTCTTTTATGCTTAGAAAATAAAATCTCATTTTACGTAATTTTATATTTTCATGTATTTTATTATATAAATATGTATATCGGGGTAGAGAGTGTCACAACTGATCATATGACACCTCACTCTTCTTATTTTTCATCCTACACCATTTTAACTGGTAACCAACACATCACGGTTGCTAATGGTTCACATACCCCTGTTACTGGTTGCGGTAACATTCAACTTCAATCTTCCCTTCATTTGAGCAATGTGCTCCATGTTCCCAAAGTATCTAATAATCTCTTGTCTATTCATAAAATCACCAAGGACTTAAACTGTGATGTGACATTTTTTCACTACCATTGTGTTTTTCAGGATCTTGTCACGGGGAGGACGATTGGAATTGCTAAAGAGCAAGGCGGGTTATACTACTTACAACATGATGACAATAAAGAGTGTATCAAATAAAAGGCTCTCACTTCCAATCATCATACAATTTCAGAACCTTGGTCATCCTCCCACATATGGTTTCAGCACAGGCGTCTGGGTCATCCTCTGTTTAGTGTCCTTAAGTCTATATTTCCTTTTTTTGTTTACAAAAATGTTAGTCGAGTCTTTTCATTGTGATGTTTGTGAGTTTGCTAAATACTGTAACATCCTGGAAATTTCTACCTGGAATTTTTGGAAACGATGTATTTTGAATGATTATATATATATATATAAGTATTATTCAGTGTATATGCATATATGTTCTTGGTAGAAGTAGGAATAGCGGGGGCAAGACACGCGGGTTAGACTAATTAAGGAAGAGAAATCCATAACTGGGAGGTTATGGGTTAATTCTTAATTAATTAGTTTAAAAATCATCGTTTTGCGTGTAACTTAAAATTTAACGAAACCAATCTCTGAACCACGCTCGGGGTTTTATTCTGAGCGTTTTGATATATATATTGCTTGCTTTCGAAAACTGGCCCCGACGGACGCAGAGAAACGCGAGGAATTGGAACCAGAGAAATGGCACGCAAACCGAGGCAGGATTTTAGCGTTTCAAAGGTCAGATTTTCCCCACTTTTGTGGCTGAGTATGGGTCACAGTCAAAAGGGAAAGTGGGCCCTTTTTGCTCCACTCAAATGGAGACATGTGGCGTTGCTTAAATAAAATAATAGAAAAAGAGAAAACCTTTTTTTTTTAAAACCTAAAAAGCTTTTCTCTCTCTTCACTCAGCCCCCACACTTTTTCAGACAGCTCTCTCTCTCCCTCACGTTGCCATTTTCTTCTCCCTCATTCTCCATTGAAGCTCCAAACAAAGCTTCAACCTTTGGCCATCATTTCTGCCCCAAATCGCGAAAGGAGGGCATTTTCGGGGTCGTGAAGTGCAAGGCTACGAGTGGGACTTCGAAATTTCAGGTTTGGGTGGACTTCTTTCTCCTTTGATTTTCGTGGGTATGGGGTTTGGGGAGATATGATGGGTAGTCTTGCTAGGTTTCTGCTGTGTGATGATTATTTGTGAAGACATTTGCTGAAAACTTGTTGAAATTGCCATGTTTGAATGAGTTAAACATACCCATTCTGTTTTAGGGTTTTTGTGATGAGGTTTGTGATGTTTATATGCTGAAATTGCTGATGGAAAATTGTTAGAGATGAAGGGTAGAACTAACCTAGGGTTAGAAAGTGAGAATGTGATGTTATGAGTGGAAAAAGAGTGAGGCTTTGAGAGTTGGAAGGCTAAGTCTGAATTCTGTGGTAAATGGAGGTTAAAGTGAGTTAATACTAGCTTGAAATGTCATTTAGGACTTGGGAGAAAGCTTGGACTGTGCTAGAGAGAAAAACAAATGACCAAAGTGAACAAAGAGCCATTTCTAGGGCAAATTTGGGTGTTGAAGAGTCAAATTTTGATTCGGTGAGATTTTAGGTGTAAATCCAGTTTGAACAAGTCTAAATAGATGTTATGGACTGGTGTGAGGTGAGAGTTTGCTTCAAATTTACCTCATTCTAAATTTCACTTTTCAAACCTAGATAACCCATTGAATGGAGGGGTGTTGGACACCTCGATTCTGTGTTGCTGTGCTTTAAAAGCTTGACTTTGGTTTAGACATGATTGATACATGATTTGGGACTTGTAGGACTTGATTTGGGCAAGATTGGATGAGGGAAAGTGTGATTTTCGAAATCTGCACTTATGCAGAATTTTGCTGTCAAATAGGTGCAACAGGATTTTGGCTTGTGCAGAAAAATGCTTGTGTGTGGTTGGCTGTGGAAAGAGTAGTGCAGAATGAGTTCTGGATGTTTTCTAGTAGATCCCAACGGTCACAATGTAGGCTTATGCACTGTAGACTTCCAGTAAAATTTTGGAGTCGATCCAACGGTTAGTGAATTGGATCGAAGGAATTATTACTGGGGTCTTTAAGTGAGAAAAGCTGTGATTTTGGTTGGTGTGTTGAGCAGAGTTTTCTGCCTTTGCTCTGTTTTGCTTGGCTGTGATAGCTTGTGCTGTTTGAATGTTGTGTTGCTTGGATGTTGTGGAAGCTTGGGAGGATTGATGGGGACCCAGTGTTGAGAGAAACGAGGGTATGGGCTACGTGGGAGTACGTGAGCTCAGTTGGAGGTGGGCAACAGGGGATGGTGGGTTTATGCGCGCATTGTGGATGTGGAAAACTTGTTGTGCACCATCGCCCGACCGCCACCTAGTACCACATGTGATGGGTACCCCATAATCCTACAAGCTTGAGATGAGGAAGTGTTGAAGGGTGAAACTTCCTGCTTTTATTGTTGACCACAGAGTGGTACCTGGAGATATGTCGCGGGGGTCAGGAGACCTTGGGGATGTCAGGTGGGGTGCTATTGCCCAAAACCAAGCTTGACCAATCCCGACCCAACCCGGGCATAGTCGGTCAGTGAGAACCTGTGATGTACCTAAACAGGCGAGCTCCTGGCAGTCAACAGATAAAAGGAACAAAGACCACAAAGCAAGGAGGCTTGTGGTGGCTGGCCAGCTGTGAAACTTGATTGATATGTGAGATATGGTCTCTGGTAATCGATTACCAAGGGTGGGTAATCGATTACAAGGCTTAAAAATGAAGACAGGAGGCTAAGATGGTCTCTGGTAATCGATTACCACGGGGTGTAATCGATTACCAGGCTTGAAAACGAGGTCAGGAAGCCATGAGGGCTTCTGGTAATCGATTACCAAGGGAGTGTAATCGATTACCAGGCTTGGAAAGGGGACTGGAGCATTGTGGAGGCCTCTGGTAATCGATTACCAGCCTGTGTAATCGATTACACAAAGGGATGGGTCACTGGTAATCGATTACCAGGTATGTGTAATCGATTACACAGTGCATTTTTGCATATTTCATGTCCTGAGGCTGTGTAAGTCAAGTTTAGCCTCTGGTAATCGATTACCAAGGCTGTGTAATCGATTACCAGAGATGAAAAGCCTTAAGATACTCCTTTTAATTGCATGTAGTGGTTATGAAACGTATTGTGCGGCGGCACAGTTAGATTCTTGTGAAAGAGTCTACCCCTTTCTTTTCTTTCTTGTAGATCGTGATGGCTGCGCAGCTAATCCGTGAACGAGTAGAGATGGAGTGCCTAGAGGGAGCTTGGGAGACCCTCGAAGGCAACACGAGGTGCCAATTTCGGGGCACCATTCGATTCACGGCTACTTCTTTGGTGCATCCAGATGAACCTGCACGGACGCTTCAGCGCACGGTGGAGTGGACAGCTCCTTGGATTAGTTTTGTATATTTTTGAGGGTGGGTGTATCTAGGACTGACTGTTAGGTTTACTCTTTTGTTCTTGTATGGGTAGACCTGATGTATAGGAATTTGATGATTGTATACATGTGGCTGAAGCCACCACTATGGACACCTTTGCTCTGGATGACTATATATTTTGTAAAACTCCTATATTTTGGACAGCTTTAAATGATGAATGCATTTATGATCGATCTTGTTATTTGAAAAGAAAGCATTAGCAACTTTATTTGTAAAAGAGTTTATCGACCGTATTTTATTCTTTTATTTTCACGTGACGACTTAAAGTAATGGCTGGTACATTCTTCCTTTTTGAAAAAGCAAAATAGTTTAGAGATTATGAGCGGTAAGAAAGAAATGACTCCGAATAGAGTTGTGAACTGGCCATTCAGGACTCTATAGTGGGGATTTTCCTTCTAAACCTTGTTTTGGTGAAAAGAGAAAGAAATGAAAAAGAAAAAGAAGAAAAAAAAAATTACCATGGTTTTTGTTAATTAAATCATTACTATTAAACCAGTCATTATTTTGGGGACGCCACAAATACCATCGAACAACTTTTCTTCCTAGTACTAATAAAAGTTCTAAACCTTTTGATCTTGTTCATTCGAATGTGTGGGGACCTGCATCTATCAGTAATATTTCTGGTGCAAAGTGATTTGTTTCTTTTATTGATGACTACACTTAGGAGTTTGATTAAAAGATTGAGTTCTAATAATGGGAGAGAGTATGTGAATAAAAACCTTTCCAATTTCCTCAAAGATAATGGTATTGTTCATGAGTTAACTTGTGTGGACACCCCTCAACAAAATTGGGTTACAGAAAGGAAAAATCGACATCTCTTTGAGGTTGCTAGAGTTTTACTCTTCCAAATGTCTATTCCTAAATCTTACTGGGGAAAGTTGTTCTAACCGCTACTTACTTGATAAATAGGTTAACTTCTTGTGTTTTAAATGGTGTTAGTCCTACTCAACTCATGACCACATTTTATCTGTCTGTTCCCATTATGACCAATCTTCAGAGTCATGTCTTTGGATGTTCTGTCTTTGTTCATGTTCATGGTCCCCATTGGGGAAAGTTAGATCCTCGGGCTATCAAATGTGTTTTCATAGGTTATGCCTTGAACAAAAAAGGGTACAAAGCTTATCACCCTCAAAGTCGTTGTGTCTATATTTCCAAAGATGTCACTTTTCATGAAACAAAGTCTTTCTTCACTAGTCCTTCGCTTCAGGGGGAGAATAGTCTAGAAGCTGAGATTCCCGAGTTGTCATGTTTTCCCTTGTTACAGGATTTCACTCCTACAGAGGATGACAAAGACCTTGAACTAGCATCATCACCAGTTCAACATAAGGAGGACAAACGCTTTGGGAACCAGTACCAGAGAAGAAAAAACCTGACCTGGTCCAACAGCAACTTCAATCATCCGAACCGGAGGTAAGAACCCATACTCTTGAGGACACCTTAGATGCCTCTTGTGAATCTAACCTAGATGATTTGCCAATTGCCTTAAGAAAAGGAAAAAGATCTTATGCCAAATATCCTATATCCCAATTTGTGTCTACTAAAAATCTTTCTCTACAGCACCAGAGTTTTATTTCAACTATTGATTCTATCAGAATCCCTACATCAGTACAAGAAGCCTTAAAGGATGAGAATTGGGTTCGAGCCATGAATGAAGAAATGGGTGCATTGGAAAGGAATGAGACTTGGGAGATTGTAGAGGCACCGAAAGACAAAAAGGCAGTGGGTTATAGGTGGATATATATAGTTAAATATCAGGCTGATGGCACATTGGACTGGTATAAGGAGAGGTTGGTTGCAAAGGGATACACCCAAACCTATGGGATCGATTATAAGGAGACATTCGCTCTAGTGGCAAAAATGAATACAGTTAGGATCATCATCTCCATAGTAGCGCACTTTGGTTGAGAGATGCATCAATTTGATGTTAAAAATGCCTTCTTATATGGAAGCTTGGAAGAAGAAGTGTACATGGAGATTCCACTTGGATATGGTGCCACTAATGGAAAAAATAAAGTATGCAGACTAAAGAAGACCCTATATGGTCTCAAGCAATCTCCTCAGGCTTGGTTTAGTAGGTTCACTCAAGCTATGATATCTTTGGGGTACAAGCAAAGCCAAGGTGACCATACTCTTTTTATAAAACACTCCCAAGATGGTAAACTTACTTTGCTCTTGGTCTATGTCGATGATATAATTATTACAGGCGATCATGAGCTTGAAAAACAGACCTTGAGGGATAGATTGGCTGCCCAATTTGAGATGAAGGATCTCAGGAAGCTAATGTACTTCCTTGGGATAGAGGTTGCATATTCTTGGCAGGATATCTTCATTTTTCAGTGAAAATATATACTTGATCTCCTCAAAGAAATTGACAAGTTGCGCTGTAAAACCACAGGAACATCCATAGAGCAAAATCACAAGATTATAAATGATCAAGAAAGCCCTAAGGTAGAGAAGACACAGTACCAGAGACTTGTGGGAAAACTTATCTACTTATCCCACACATAGCCTATGTAGTTAGTGAGGTTAGTCAATTCATGCATGACCCAAGAGAGAGACATTTGCAGGCAGTAAATAGGATCATTCAGTACTTGAAGTCTTCTCCAAGAAAGGGATTGTTTTGTAAAAAACAGAAAAAATTATCCATGACAGTATATACTGATGCTAACTATGCAGGATCAATTGTTGATAGGAGATCCACCACAGGATACTGCATGTTCTTGGGTGGAAATTTAGTAACATGGAGGAGTAAGAAGCAAAATGTGGTTCCAAGATCAAGTGCAGAAGCAGAATTCATAGCTATGGCTCAAGGGGTTTGTGAGTTGTTATGGATGAAGACCATACTTGATGACCTCAAAATAAAATATGAAGCTCATGTGGGACTGGTTTGTGATAATAAGTCCGCCATCAGCATTGCACACAATCCAGATCGACATGATCGAATAAAGCACATAGACATAGATCGACATTTCATTAAGGAGAAATTGGACAGTGGTCTTATAGCCACCGAATACATCCCTTCAAAGCTTTAGTTGACAGATATGTTAACCAAGGGACTTCCCACGGAGTAGCTTCAAGACCTTATTTGCAAGCTGTGAATGATAGATATGCATTCACCAGCTTGAGGGGGAGTGTTGTGATACATTCCATAATTAACACAGATTTTATTATGTACAGATTCTATTCCATTGTATTTCTTTCCTTAATTAGGTTGCTTGCAGCATATAAATAAATCTTGTATTCACTCTTTGTAAATATAGAATAACAATAATATTCAGATTATTGTCTTTAAGTCTTGGTTTAAAAATTTTGCTATTACTTGGAACTAGAGTTCATGCTTCTTACCCTGGTTTCCAAGGGTTTTCCATTTTCCTATTCAATTGAGTTACTAAATATTCAATTTAGTGAAAAATTCATCTTCTCCACTGCCCTTTTTCTACTTCTCAATATTTACTAACCAGATTTCTAATTACTCTAGACCAGGAAGGAAGCAAAGTTTTTTGAGAAACCATTGAGCTGTAACCATCATCATAATCTTCAGAAACTATAAAGTCACTTGCCACCTTCGATGGCTATAAGGCTATAAAAATATTGATGCTTAAACTAATGCTATGAGATTGAATGAGACATTTCAGATTGATTTTTTAAATAATTGTAGTTTACTGATTTTATTTCATTTGTTTTATTCTATTTCATTGATTAGTTTTGTCAGCTCTTTTTAATAAAGAAATTAGGAAATCTCTCGCCTATTATGTATTTCCATAGTTTAGGTGATTCAGTGGCGAAATTATGGAAAATCCATGGCAGGCATGTTGCCATGTTCTCTCCTATATATGCCTCCTTTTTAATCTTTTGAATAACCAATGTCAGAGTTTTCAGCTCTGAAAAATTAAGACTTTCAATACCGCAGGTTATTTTATTATTATCATTTTCTTTTTAGTTAAATAACATGAAAGACTTCTAGAGTTAATTTGTTATGTTCAAAAGATATTCTTTCCACGAGTGTCCTGACCACAAAAGATATGCTGAGATCAGATTATTTTACTAACATAAAACGTGGTTCAAGGCTGTACCATTATTTTGATAGTCCTCACTCCACAAAAATAATTTGAATAGAAATTTCAAGCATGGTCCTTGACAATGGGGAAAATATTTTCTATCTTGCAACAGATTTTTTGTAGCCCTCAAAAATATGTTTTAGGAAAGTTTACAATGGAGAGGAACATTTTCTAACCTGTGCTGGAACTGCAACTGCTAGCTTCCCAGGAATGCTCTTGGGATCAAGGACGGCATTCAGCATAGATAGAATTGAGCCAGAAAGCACAGTTGCAAAAAAAACATGCCATACTGTGAACCACAGCACTTTTCTAGATGCACTCATTTCTATATCACTATGTGAGATGTATCCTTGAATGGAGGAAAGGAACTCCATGGCAGGAGGCACCAATTTCAGAAACAACTGAAGAATAAGACTGGGAAGGTACCCTGTAACTATTTGACTGACAAATTTTCTGAAAGCAGATGCACAAAAGGCTCAGTGATCTTGCATTAAGAAATCAAAAATCAAATTTCAAAGAAAAGTTTGTATGCCAGAAAAATAAAGATGTAGCAGTTACAAGTAGATATTTGACTACACAGGAAAAAAACAGAAATACATGCAGGATATTTTACACGACACAAAATGCTGTGATTGTCATCCTAGCAGCGAGAAATTTCATCAGAATAAATCTGGCAAAGTATTTGTCAACAACATCCACACTGATCTTCATGTAACTATCATCTTTTATCAATTGCAAAACCCATACTTAATGTCTACAACCAAGATGTACTGAAAAACAAGGTTTGTCACTGAAGTTCCGTGTAGAGGCAGTATGCAAGCAATCTGACTGCAATACTCCTAAGCATAGACATCCTTGAAACATTTTTCTTTCAACCAATTAATGGCATCATGGTTTAGAGTTCTAACCACTTAGTTTGAATGTCAAGTTTCTTTATGTTTTAAAATCAATTTACTTTTTCTTGGCTTTACCTTGTCTGAAACCTAACTAATATTCCTAATGAACTGTACATGCAATCGAGGCAAAGTAAAATCTGCTGTCACCAACTTGTGGCCTTGTCAATTATTGAAAGTAAATACTTTGAGAAACACAATCACTTTGACCTAATTCTCATGCAACCCTGAAAGTTCCCTTTTAGCAGAAATTCACAACCAAGGGCTAATAAGACTGAGGAGAGGGTAAATAAGAGAAGAAAGATAGCAAAACATAGAGGGGGTTTATCATGAACAAATAAATAAATAAACCAAGTAAACTTACATAGTTATACTTGTCAAGAAGGGAAACAAAATTTCCAATTGATTAAGGTTGGTAAGCCCCTGTACAATTACTACAGGTATAAGGAACACCACAGTGAAAGTAGTACACACAAGTACAACCACCAACTTAGAAATCCATCTTCGCGTGAATGATTCAGAGAAGAAAGGCCAGTACACATCGCGAGGTTCTGGAGCTAGCTCAGTAATCCAGTGAGTGGGATTGACTGATAGCTGTAAATGAAAAGCAGATGCAGCACCAAAACGAGACTTAAAGAACACAAAAACAGCTCGAGCCTCCTTGAATATTGAACAAGAATAGAGATTAGTAGGATGTACTTTACACAAGAAAAATGAAAATAGTTAAAACGAAACTGAAACTACTTTTAAATTGTTTCTTTTTGGAAAAAGACCAGAAAGATTACCACATACTTCTCCAGCCAATGAAGCCTCTGACTGCTTCAATCTCACATTCTCTTCAATGTCCTCTAATTTCTTTTCATAATATATAACACTGTTTTTTTCGGTCAAAAAGTCCAGAAAATCCACGATTCCTATTCTTCTTCTGAGTGGAATCTGATCGTAATTGGGTAACCCTTTTATATATTTTTTTTTGCTTCATTCTAGATTAAAGAAATGGAAAGATAGGGATGTCAGTTGCATAATCTCAAACATGAAATAGAAACAGAATACTGAAACATTCAATATGGTCAACAACATAGCAGCCACCTATACATATAATTGAAAAGAAATAAATTTGGATTACCATCAAAGATGTTAAAATTAATAAATAATGCTTTAGCTGTGAATAGAATAATAATAAATTACTACAAAGATTTTGAGTATTGTAATTGTCTCAGTTTTCCTACAAACAATACTTTTTCATGGAATATCTCATTTATATTATAGATTATCTTCAAAAGTGAAACTAACCAAAGGAAAGAAAAACCAAAAATAGTAATATTAGGTTAGGCATATGTGTTTCAATCACCCCAATAGTGGAAAGCAAATAGTCAGATCAATTATCTGCTGCTTGTTTGTCAGCCTTAATCACTTAAATCAAAGGATCTATTGATGTCAACACTGCTGCTAGGATTCCTAGTTGATTATTAAAAGGATTTCAGAATTGAAAGGAGAGAAAAATCTCAGAATTCTGAAATGGAGTTTTTGATATTAACTAACTCAACTGAAATCGGTTACATCTCTAGTATTTATATTAGATCTAAACAGTTGTTACAACAAACAGTAGTAACTGTCAACTAACCTAAGATTAGTTGAGGTCAACTAACACAACTAACATAACTAACTGTAGTAACAACAGAGTAGGGAGTAATTCTAGTCATCTACTCTAATACCCCCGGGCAAGATCATGAGGGGTTGACCAAAGTTTTGTCAACAACTCTAAGCTTGTCTTTGAAAATAGTAAAGTTGGAAGGAGACAAAGATTTGGTGAGGATGTCAACATATTGGTCAATAGCAGGAACATGAATTACTTGAAGACTCTTCTCCATAACCTTTTCTCTAA